>NC_045436.1:106632273-106632457 GCF_002776525.5 Piliocolobus tephrosceles | reverse complement strand
AAAGGAAAGGAAAGGAAAGGAAAGGAAAGGAAAGGAAAGGAAAGGAAAGGAGAGAGAAGGAAGGAAGGAAAAAGAAAAGAAAATAAAGGAAAGAAAGAAAGGAAAGGAAAGAAAAAGAAAGAGAGAGAGAGAGAGACAGAAAGAAAGAAAGAAAGAAAGAAAGAAAGAAAGAAAGAAAGAAAGA
>NC_045436.1:106570361-106632263 GCF_002776525.5 Piliocolobus tephrosceles | reverse complement strand
AGAAAGAAAGAAAGAAAGAAAGAAAGAAAGAAAGAAAGAAAGAAAGAAAGAAAGAAAATACCTGAGGAAGCAAAATAGATATTTATGTCTATACTAAATATGTACAGGCCTTTTTTCCGTCATTATTCCCTAAACAATAACTATAACAACTACGTATACAGCATTTACATTGTTTTGGGTATTATAAGTAATCTAGAGATGATTTAAAGTATATTGGAGGATGTGCAAAGGTTATATGCAAATACTATGCCATTTCATAGAAGGGACTCAAGCATCTGTGAATTTTAGTAGCCATGGAGGGTTCCTGTAACCAATCCCCTACAGATACTGAAGGATCACTGTATAGGGTATTTAGCACATAACAATATTTCAATAAACATTACTGCAAACACCATTATTTTTATTACTAGGCAGACATTGCAAGGTTGAGGCTGGGTGACCAGGAAGCAGAGGCTCTAGGGAAAAGATGACCCAGATCTCAACAGAGACTTTTTTTTTGAACCTAGTCCTCAGACTGCTCAGGGTCTCTGAGGTGAAATGGGGAAGAGCAAACACATTCATTGTTTCTGATTCAGGATAACTCCCATCACAACCTCTCTCTCTCCATCTTACACAACTAACGAAATCACAATTAGAGATAATTGAGAACAAAGTGAATAATTTACTGTACTATGGACACATTGAATTTCCTTTTCATTCATTATCAGTTTTTATTTTATCTTGGGCAGTAAGTTTGTGTGTGTTACAGGAAGATGTGCATACATTTTATATTGCAATAACTATTTGCATGCTCATTAATATCTCTGCCTTTAAATAGGAAACTAATATCAAAAATGTTGGTCCTTTGGCCTGGTGCAGTGGCTCACGCCTGTAATCCCAGCACTTTGGGAGGCCGAGGCAGGCAGATCACTTGAGGTCAGGAGTTCGAGACCAGCCTGGCAAACAAGGTGAAACCCTATCTCTACTAAAAATACAAAAGTCAGCCTGGCGTGATGGTGCATACCTGTAATCCCAGATACTTGGGAGGATGAGGCACAAGAATCGCTTGAACCCAGGAGGCAGAGGGTGCAGTGAGACGAGATGGTGCCACTGCACCCCAGCCTGGGCAACAGAGTGAGATTCCCTCTCAAAAAAAAAAAAAGTTGGTCCCTCTGAAGGAAGATAAAAATTAAAAACAGTACCAAAACTGGTCAATTTCAGGGTAGTGGAAAAAAAAAAGAATAATTTCTGCTGTCATCATCTGCACTGAGTAGTTATGGGTCATTATTACCTTTTTTTTGTTTTTTTTTTTCTTCAAATAAGCAATCTCTCTAAGGGAGTAAAGACAGTTGCTGGTCAAAGTCCAGGAATCCAAGGTTTCACAGAAGAGCTGGCAGGCACCTTTGCGGCAATGAAGCATAAAGACCACAATAGCCAGACCCTCAGAGGGCTGAGCGCTGTGCTCTGGAGGGACATCTTTGGGAACATTCTATGGAGAGAGGCCCTAGCCATCACTGTTGCTTTTATTTTTGAGCCAAAAGAGCTGGAAATTAAAGTGAAAAGTCCGGGAAAGCCTCTTGGGAGGCGCTGTTTCTCTCCATCCTCAACTCTCCGTCCTGATGTCTTCATCCTCCTCTCGTCCTTTTTTCTGACTCAGACCCTCCCTCACCATGGTGATCGGTGTGAACCCAGTGGATTCCAACCAAACGTTCCTCTATCTGGCAACCACAGGCCACGGACAAACATGAAGAATATTTGGCAGCGAGGTGTACTTGCTGCTTCCCCCACCAAAAAGTTACAAAACACATTTTTTCAAGGTTGTTGTTATCACAATGTTTCTGGCTTAAACAGAAAAAAAAAGATAAAATTTAATAATGCAATATTCTTTCATGATACCAAGAAACCCCCTTCAACTCTCTAATTAGTGACTGCATTATTAAGGCAGCCTGACCTAGTTCACAAACTCCAGTTTCAAGAGGTTTCTTTACACATTTTTATTCTTGCCAAATCGCTTTAAGTTGCTGTGAATAACCCCAAGGCAGACTTTTTTTTTTTTCTTTGCAGCATATTCCAAGGCTTGGTTTTCTGACCTTCACTTGGTTCTTATGCATAAATTCCAACCTAATTTTAATGAGTTGACCTATCAAAATCCAATTATTCATTCATTCCTCCTCAAGCATGTACAAGTGCCTTCCATGTGCCAGTTTCCTCCATGGTGCGGAGTATCAGGGTGGGCGGCCTCCCTCTCAGGGGGCTTGCTGCTAGCTGAGTTCCCAAACTGGCAGCCCCCAGGCCACAACCAACCCATGGATTTTTTAAAAAACTGATCCAACAATTAAAAATAGGCAATTTCAAATTTTAAAATCTCTTTTTCTGGCTTCTCCTGAAACATGGAAAGATCTGGCAACACCAGGCCACCTCTCTTTCTTGCATGGCAACTTTTTCCAGGAACTACATACCCCTTCCACTGAGACAGCTACACATGACACCCCTGCTTACCCCATACAGTAGTACATGCACTCTGAGTCAACCCTCTTCATTTATTACCTGCCTGGCCTCAATCTAGGGCATTACCAGGGCTAACTGGCCCACTAGACACAGTAGGCACAGTGCTGACAGCCCACAATGTGTTTTCTTCAAAAAGAAAAAAAGAGAATATAGTAATAAGTATATAATCATGAATCTAGCCTAGATTATAGCTGTCTTTATACCAATACAGTTGTAAAATATGATTTTGTTTTTTTTGAGACAGGGTCTTGCTCTGTCACCCAGGCTGGAGTGCAATGGTGCAATCTCAGTTCACTGCAACCTCAGCCTCCTGGGTTTAAGCAATTCTCACGCCTCAGCCTCCTGAGTAGCTGGGATTACAGGTGCACACCACCATGCCTGGCCAATTTTTGTATTTTTAGTAGAGATGGGGTTTTGCCATGTTGGCCAGGCTGGTAGTTGTAAAATGATTTTTAATATATTTTTATGGAGAAGGGGCCTACGAAGGCAAAAGTCATAATGCAACCCTGAATATAAATGAATTAACATCGTTCATGACTTGGAAAATTGGTAATTAAAAGAGAAATGGCCAGGCACAGTGGCTCATGCCTGTAATCCTAGCACTTTGGGAGGCCTAGGAGGGAGGATCGCTTGTGCCCCGGTTTGAGACCAGCTTGGGCAACATAGTGAGACACTATCTGTACAAAAAAAATTTTTTTAAATTAGTTGGGTGTCGTGGTGCATGCCTGTAGTCCCAGCTACTCAGGAAGCTGAGGTGGCAGGATCACTTGAGCCCAGGAGGTCAGGGCTGCAGTGAGTCGTAATCATGAACTCTAGCCTGGGTGACAGAGTGAGATGCTGCCTCAAAAAAGGCAAAAATACAAAAAAAGAAAAAAAAAAGGGCAAAAGACAAAGGAGCATTTATCCTGTCTTTTTAGAACTATAATCCATTCCTAGTTGATGAAGGAAAGATCTTCTTTTCAGAAAGGTGCCACCTAATAATTAATGCAGGTTAGGGGGGAAACCACCCTTCTGCAATCCCCAATTGTGTCTGATGCCGCTGAGCACTGCCCCAACCCTCTGTAGGTCCAGGCACTCGTTCCCCAACTACTGGGACTGTCGGTGCCTAACAGCTCACAACTGAGTCTCTCCTGAGGCATTGCCCTACCCGGGAAGCTGCACAGCCCAAGACTTGCCTCCTCCCTGGCGGCAGGCTGCATTCAATGCTTAGTAGATAAAGGGGTACAAAATCTGGCCTTTTGTCTCAATTTGGAACATCTCCAAAGGGCTGTCCAGGCCAGGCACAGTCACTCATGCCTGTAATCCCAGCACTTCAGGACGCCGAGGTGAGGGGATCTCTTGGGCCCAGGAGTTCTAGGCCAACCTGGGCAAAACAGCGAGACCCCATCTCTACAAAATGATTAAAAATAAAAAAGCTGGGTGTGGTGGCACATGCCTGTAGTTCCAGCTACTCAGAGAGGCTGAGGTAGGAGGATCTCTTGAGCCCAGGATTTTGAGGTTGCAGTGAGCTGTGACCATGGCACTACATTCCAGTCTAGGTGACAGAGCGAGATCCCATCTTAAAACAAATAAAAAAACTCAAAGGACTGCCCAGTTTCGAGGCTCCCTGTAGCATACAGGCTGAGGCCTCTGTTGCAACTGTGCTGCAATTCAGCTTCTCC
Organism: Piliocolobus tephrosceles; assembly: GCF_002776525.5. NCBI lineage: Eukaryota > Metazoa > Chordata > Mammalia > Primates > Cercopithecidae > Piliocolobus > Piliocolobus tephrosceles. The sequence goes on along the minus strand of NC_045436.1, from coordinate 106,628,115 downwards.
CTCTGTCCAATTCTGCTTCTTATTCCCCCACAGATGTTTCTAAGCACAGTACTAGATATGCCAGCACACAAATCTGCATCTCAGAATCTGTTTCACAGAAATCTAAAGACCCCAATAAATAACAGATTCAGGCAAGAATCACAATTGTGTCCCGCCAAAATTCAAAAGTTTACATCCTAACCCCCAGTGCCCCAGAATGTGACTTGACGTGGAGGTAGGGTCTTTACAGAGGTAATCAAGTTAAAATGAGGTCACAGGGAGGCAAGGGTTGACTAGTCCAGCGTGATTGGTGTCCTCATAGGAAGAGGAAATGTAGACACAGATATGCACAAAGGGAAAACACTGTGAAGAGACATAGGGAGAAGGCGACCATATATAAGCGAAGGAGAGAGGCCTAGAACAGATCCTTCCCTCACAGCCCTCAAAGGAAGCTCCCCACACCTGGATCTTGGACTTCTAGCCTCTGGAACTGTGTGACAACACATTTCTGTTGCTTAAGCCACCCCATCTGTAGTACATTGTTATAGCAGCAAACGAATACAAATGCTAAAATCATTAGATGAAAGGATTTGGGAGAAGTATCAACTCTTAAATTGCTTCCTAACTGCAAAGGGGAAAATAGAATCTTACAACGGAAGCATCTGGAAGCCACAACTTAACCAAGAGATGGAGCTTAGCATCAGTAATACCAGAACACACCTCCACCCTTCTCTTTGCACACTGGGGACAGTGGGTGGCACTAGTGTGCACTAGCTGCAGTGACAGCACCTATGGAACTAAGCAGTGTTTATTTATTACAACAAAAAGAGTCAAGCTGCACCTCTGTAGAAGACTTGCTTTGCAGATGGTATGGCTGTCATATTTTTTTCAGCAGGATTTACTCTTTTGTTCTTAAATCTTTTGTGAAAAATCTTAAATAATTTAACTTTCCTTTATATCCTCTTAACAGTGTCAAATTTGGAGTAGAAGGAATTTTTTTCCGCCAAAAAGGGCTCCATCTTGATCATCTAGTTATGATCAAAAAATTTTAACAGTTTGTACCCTCCTATGTTGGCACTAGAGTGGTTGGTTGTGAATATTAAAACCTACTACTATTTTTACTCAGTAATAAGTAATTATTATGTTTTTGATAAAATGGTATAGTTAGAAAAAAATGTGAAAGATCACTTAATCCAAAGCTACTTATAAAAAGTATTCCCAGCTGGGCGTGGTAGCTCACTCCTGTAATCCCAGCACTTTGGGAGGCCGAGGCGGGAGGATCACCTGAGGTCAGGGGTTCAAGACCAGGCTGGCCAACGTGGTGAAACCCTGGGTCTCTACTAAAAATGCAAAAATTAGCCAGGTGTGGTGGCAGGTGCCTCTAATCCCAGCTACTCGGGAGGCTGAGGCAAGAGAATCACTTTAACCCAGGAGGTGGAGATTGCAGTGAGCTGAGATTGTGCCATTGCACTCCAGCATGGGTGACAAGAGTGAAACTCCATCTCAAAAAAAAAAAAAAATGTATTCTCGGCCGGGCTCAGTAGCTCATGGCTGTAATCCCAGCACTTTGGGAGGCCAAGGCGGACAAATCACCTGAGGTCAGGAGTTCAAGACGAGCTTGGCCAACGTAGTGAAACCCCGTCACCACTACAAATACAAAAATTACAAAAACTAGCCGGGCATAGTGGCAGGCACCTGTAATTCCACTACTCAGGAGGCTGAGGCAGGAGAATCGCTTGAACCTGGGAGGCAGAGGTTGCAGTGAGCCGAGATTGCGCCATTGTACTCCAGCCTGGGTGACAAGAGTGAAACTCTGTCTCAAAAAAAAAAAAAAAAAAAAAAGGATTCTCTCCTGTTGGTTTACCTTCACCTTCACCTCAAAACTACAGGAACATTACATAGTGAAGAGGTGTCTGTAACATTTCTACCAGTTGTTTCAATAGCATATTGGTCCTGGCAATTATTGGCAGTAGGGCTCTCTGTTCTTTGTGATGTCTTGTTTGTGAGGTTTATTTATTTCTAAAAATAACCACGTGGAACTCTAAATGTAGATGTGGATCCGCACCAAGAAGTTCTTTTCACAAATCCCTAAATTTCTGATTTCCATTCAAGTCTTCTAAAAGACTTGTTTTTTCTTATTGGGCAGTAGAGAACTTTTATTTTCTATTTTCTTGTATACCTAAGAAGTATGAACACTGCATTTCAATTGACTGTACTATATACTTTTTTGCTAAATTTTTTTTCTGTAAACAAAATTATCTTATTCAGTTTTGTCAATTACCATAAGATGCGCCGATATGTTTGATAAGAGTGATAAAGCTTAAAAATTAAAACAAAAATTAAAGTGGAACAAGCAGGCAATCAACACCTTCTGATGATGAATAGGAAGCACACAGCATCACCCTTCAGACATTCTTGCCAAATTAGCTTAACTTCAACCTAAGCATGCCGGTAAGACTGACCTCGCAGTTTACAGAAAACAGAGGGAAGGTAGAAACAATCACACAAAAATGTGGGACATTCTACAGAAAACTAAAACAAAAAGTCAATGTCAAAGGTGAGGGTCTGTTCCAAAGACAATGAAAACAAATAACAATCAAATACAATGTGATAAGCCTGACTAGCTCCTAGTTGAAAACAAAAAACAATCATAAAAGATAGTCTGAGGACACAAGAAATCTGAATATGGACAAGATATTAGATTAGGTTATGATAATATCCTTATTTTTAGGGGATGCGTATGGAAATCATTTAGGTGTAAATGGCCACAACATCTGCAACTTACTTTCAAATGGCTGAGAAAAAAAGTTACACGTATATAAAGCAAATATGGCGAATGTTAATGACTATTGAATCTAGTGGTGGATATGTGGGTGTTTACTGTATTATTCTTTAAAATTCTGTATGTTTGAAAATGTACATAATAAAAGTTTGGAGAAAATAAGTGTCTCCGACAGTTGATAACAAATACCGAATTTCATCTTTCTCTTTTCAGGTCTAAAATTAACACCAACCACACAAATGTCAGAACCAGAACATAGATGGCCAGCATGAGAAAGTACGGGCTAAACCTTGTTTTGGGCCAGGCATGGTGGCTCACACCTGTAATTCCAGCAATTTGGGAGGCTGAGGCAGGAGGATTGCTTGGAGCCCAGGAGTTTGAGACCAGCCTGGGCAAGATGGTGAGACCTCCATCTTTAGAAAAAATAAATAAATAAAATAGACCTTGCTTTGTACAGGCTTTCTAATACCAAACTAATTAAACTTAAATACATGCATACCTCCTCTTCCTGCCCACAAATAAGTAGGCCCTAGAGGAAGTGAGAAAGACAATATCAAAATAAAAGAATAATATAAAAAGATACACATGGTAGCCGTGATTAGCTCTTCCCTAACGCTTTCTGAGTCTGTTTCCTCATCTGTACAATGGGAAGAACAAAACAAAGCTGGAAGAACTGTTTTTAGGATTAATGATAAGAAATGTCAAGTGCCTGATAAGTGGTGGATAGGTGATATATACCTTGAAAACTGCTGTTGTGCCTGTGAGCAGTGGGGCTTGCTAGTGGCAGCAGGAAGATACGAACCTAGACATTTTGGCCCCAGGCCCTGTCCTCCACTGCCTCTGAAAGCAAGCGGAACATGGCGTTTTGTTTTTCCTAATAAGCATAATAAAGGTAACTATTAATAAGAAACAATTTTCACTCTCTCCCACGCAAAGAAAATGGTAGACATCTGTTGATTATATTTCAAATTGCACACTTAAATACCAACAAGGTTATCCACCTGGATGATAACAGGAAGAATTCAGGAAGGGTTTTCTGAAGGCCAAATACAACAAAGGAAAACCAAGTTGGAATAGTTCCAGACTGAGCCCAAAGTTTTCCCGTAATCTATATCCTCGGAATATTTTGTGGCTTTCATAAATAACTCCCCTGAACTTCAGAAATAAACCTTTCCAGCTGATATGCAATGTAGAGGGTGCTAGGCTTTCCTAAGGGCTAACAGGGCTCAAAGGTACAGGCTCCTGATGGTTAGAATAAAACTTTGAATGTGAATTCAGTTCAAGCCCAAAGAAAGCTATCACTCTGTCAGCACCGTCCACACTAACTTCCAGAGGGTAAAAGCCATACCTGAGTTTTATTTTCATTTCACTATCAGCCACTCACAGTACTGTACCAGCAGCTTCCACTTGTCTCACCAAACAAAAATGACAGCTATGGGTAGCATGAGTGTACTTTTTCTTCCATGTGTTACTGTCACAGCATTAGCTCACTCACGGACATTCTAAAACAGGATACCTTTAGAAAATAAAGCTCTGGACCGGGCATGGTAGCTCATGCCTGTAATCCTAGCACTCTGGGAAGCTGAGGGGGGCAGATCATTTGAGACCAGGAGTTCGAGACTAGCCTAGGCAACATGATGAAACCCTACCTCTACAAAAAAATACAAAAATTAGCTGGGCATGCTGGTATCTGCCTGTAGTCCCAGCTACCCAGGAGGCTGAGGTGGGAGGATCACTTAAACCTGGGAGGCAGAGGTTGCAGCAAGCCGAGATCATGCCACTGCACTCCAGACTGTTTCAAAAAAAACAAAAGAAAAGAAAAAAGAAAAGAAAGCTCTGGGAAGATGCATTTGATTTTGGCCCACTCCCACAGGAAGCAGGATTTCAAGTGACAAGGTGAGTCACGGAACCTAAGTGAGGAAAAACCACTGGGAGGGTCTCCACTGACAGGCCGCAGAGGCCACAGAGGCTCTGTGTTAGCCCAGTGGAGACTTTGTCTTTCCGGAAGGCTCTTAAAACAGAGGCACATCCAACAACTTTTTGCTCCCAGCATGTTTGTTATTAAACAATAACCTTGGGTCAGGCACAGAGGCTCACACCTGTAATCCCAGGACTTTGGGAGGCCAAGGCACGCAGATCACCTGAGGTCGGGAGTTCGAGACCAGCCTGACCAACATGGAGAAATCCCATCTCTACTAAAAATACAAAATTAGCTGGGCATGGTGGCTCGTGCCTGTAATCCCAGCTACTTGGGAGGTTGAGGCAGCAGAATCACTTGAACCTGGGAGACGGAGGTTGTGGTGAGCCAAGATTGCGCCACTGCACTCCAGCCTGGGTAACAACAGTGAAACTCCATCTCAAAAAAACAAAATAAAATAAATTTAAAAACTTGGATTTTTACAGCAAGATGAATTGGGACTTTATCAACTGGGCAAACTTGAGTTAGCCGGACATTGAGATTAAAAGACTATTTTCACTCTGCTTGTTAAGGAAGCAGCTGGGTTTTCTTTTGTTTTGTTTTTTTTTAAATAGAGACCTGCACTAAGTAATATAATATACGTTGCAACCTAGAACACACACAAATATGACCGAACTACACTTTTCACAAACAATATTTAACCCTTACTAAATTCAATGCACTGACACTCTCTGTTCTATTTTATTTTTATTTATTTATTTATTTATTTATTTTTTGAGACGGAGTCTCGCTATCACCCAGGCTGGAGTGCAGTGGCCGGATCTCAGCTCACCGCAAGCTCCGCCTCCCAGGTTCACGCCATTCTCCTGCCTCAGCCTCCCGAGTAGCTGGGACTACAGGCGCCCGCCACGTTGCCCGGCTAGTTTTTTGTATTTTTTTAGTAGAGACGGAGTTTCACCGTGATAGCCAGGATGGTCTCAATCTCCTGACCTCGTGATCCACCTGTCTCGGCCTCCCAAAGTGCTGGGATTACAGGCTTGAGCCACCGTACCCAGCCTTCTGTTCTATTTTATTATGCTTTAAATGTTGGTCACGATCCAAACTGAAGTGTTCTACACGCCCTGTGAGGCCACAGTGTGCAGTGTGAGACACACTGGACTGGATAAAGCCTACGCTTCTTGGCACGTTCCTGTCTCATACACAGTTCTCTTCGTCCTGTTCCTTTCCCCTGGAGCTGTCACAAAGCTATCCTAATTGGTCAAGAAAAGGAGACACACAGCTCCTTTCTCCTTTACATTTTCTAAGTTCTGAAGGGCACATGTCAATTGCTGCCCAAGCTCATCCTGCAGAGTGGGGGCTGTTCCACCTCTAATGGGATGAAGCTTCTTTTTAAAATAATCATCACAGGATCATATAGAGGTGTGCTACAGAAAAGGCCACCCCATCTCACATCTTGAGGCTCCCGGGTTCATATCTAAGTAAGGAGAGATTTCCCCACCAGAAAGGCCCATCAGATTCTGAATTCATTTCTCCTCCACTCAGGTTCAAATGAAACCCCAAACTTGACTTTAGGATGTAAGGATTCGGGTATAACAATGATATGCAATGGACAAGGCCTTGGTCCTGTACAACTGCACCACCTACATTGTCTCTGGAAAAGGTCACTAAGGGATGCCATCTGCATAGAACACTATACTGAGAGTATGTATGCTCCTTAAAGGTATGTACCCTGGCCTACTCTTGTGGAGTTAAACATATTTCAAACATTCAGAAACATATTCATCCTCACCCTCTATGGGTACACAGGTCCCACTCCTGGAATTATGTCTCCAAATTAGAGGTTATGGTCTATCCATCAATCCCAGCCTCCGTAAAGTTTCTTCCTTTTGTCTCCCAGAGACAGCTGCTGCTCCACGCTTTGGTTCTTTTTTGGTCTTTTCAGAAACAATGGTCTTTCCTGTCTTCTCCCTGGACACTCCCATTGACAGGCAGTCAAAACTGTTCTGACTTCACAGCTAAATCCCTTACAACTCGTGTTTCCCTGACTCTAGGAAAGTCTAGCTTCTCTTGGTCTCCCCTTTCTGGCCTTGAGCCTTGTTGTTTCATTTTGTTTTTTGAGACAGTGTCTCGCTCTGTCACTCAGACTAAAGTGCAGTGACTGCGATCTCAGCTCAGTGCAACCTCCGCTTCTCGGGTTCAAGCGATTCTCATGCCTCAGCCCCCCGAGCAGCTGGGATTACAGGTACACACCACCACACCCAGCTAATTTTTGTATTTTTAGTAGAGACGGGGTTTCACCATGTTGGCCAGGCTGGTCTCAAACTCCTGACCTCAAGTGATCTGCCCGCCTCGGCACTCAAGGTGTTGGGATTACAGGCGTGAGCCACCATGCCCCGCCTCTAGTCTTGAGCCTTTTAATGAGCAAGACTAGCTCTTGTCTCCTCTGTATCCTTTTCCTGTCTTAAGTGAGTCTATATGTTAGGCCATTTTATAATTACATCCTAAACTTACTTCTGCAGGTCTTCGTTTTGTCTTTGTTTTTTTTTTAAACAAGTGCATTTTAGTTCTCACAGTCTTCTCTTACATTGCATGTTCCCCAGCATTACTAAGTACGGATCTCTTCCTTTCCTTAGACAGTGGTCAGGGAGCCCATCAAAGCAGCTGTTCTCAAACTGGGTGGCACATTAGAATCACCTGGGGAGCTTTAAACCCAGGCTGCTCTCGGACCAATTAAATCAGGGCCTCTTGGAGGGGGGCCCAGTGTTGCTATTTTCAAAGCCCTCCAGGTAACTACAAGATGCAGCCAAGCTTGAAACCCATTATTACTCCCATTTACGGAGTATGTTTCCATGTTTAAGACACTTCTCCAACCAGTGGGACAGCAGAAGCTCCAACTTTCAGCATGAAGATCTCATTCTCAAAGAGGACCCAGCCTGTGCTCCAGCATTGGAAGCTCTGGCACCCAGGAGATTTTGTCACTGACGACTAGACCCTTAGGCCACCAGGATTAAGATGTTAAACAAAATTGGGGGTGGTGGCTCACAATTGCAATCCCAGCACTTTGGGAGGCTGAGGCAAGAGGGTTGCTTGAGCCCAGTTATTCAATACCAGCCTGAGGAACAGGCTGGTATTGAATAACTTTTAAATATTTAAAATTTTAAATAATTAAAAACTAGCCAGGCATGGTGGTGCTTGCCTATAGTTCCAGCTACTCAGGAGGCTGAGGCAGAAGCATCAGTTGAGCCCGAGAGTTCAAGGCTTCAGTGAGCTATGATTGTGCTACTGCTCTCCAGCTTGGGTGACAGAGTGAAACGCTGTCTCTAAAAATAATAATAAATAATTTAAAAATAAAAATAAAGATGTCATAAAGGAGCAAAACTGCCTTTGCAAAGTTATGACAGTAAGAGAATTTTGACACAGCTGATTCCATCTTGCTTCTGACCTCCAAGCTATCCTTGGTCATTCCTGGCCACATGTAGGCCAAGCTAACTTTGGGAGGAATTTAGTTTCCAGTTTTACCTTAAAGCAAAGATGATAATGGCCCTTCCCAAAACTAAATTGTCTTTGTAAAACTAGGGAAAGGTCACAAGGTTAGGATTATGAGAGGGGCCTGAATTCTGGTAAGATAGCATAGTTTCTACAATCCCTTACTGCTCAGGAGTCATGTGGCCAGAGGTCACAAGATTTCTAACTTCCCCAATTGCTCCTATAGATAACATCACTACTGTAGGACCTAAGATTGGTTTTTAGAAATATCTTTCAGACTGGCCCCATTCAGACTCACAACTCATGACTCAACTGATCCTGTGGCCCCACCCAGACGCAGACTCAGTGCACAAGGACCATTTTCCACTCCCCTATGATTTCATCCTCAACCAACAGCAGCACCCATTCCCTAGCCCCCGACCACTGCTCACCAAATTACCCATAAAAACCCTAACCTCCAAGCCTTCAGGGAGACCAATGTGAATGACAACTCCGATTCTCCCATGCGGGCTACCTCATGTCAATTAAACTCTTTCTCTACTGCAATGCCGTTGTCTCAGTGGATTGATTTTGTCTGTGCAGTGGACAGGAAGAACCAACCAACCAATTACAGGAGAATGAAGGGCTACAGGCTGTGGTGACTTTGTCTCTCTGAAGGAGTCTGGAGGGCTGCAAAGCAGATGTGATTTCTGATCTGGATTTTTAAGAAGGAACAGGAATTTTCCAGGCAGAGGAGAGGGAGAAAAGTATAAAAGTATTTGGAGAAAGGACAGAAGTACTATGAGTGGCCAACCTCACCAATCCACCTCACAAGTTGAAGAAGCCTTCTTTGAGCCTCCAAAAGTTGAAATGGCAACACCAAAATTAAAGACTCCAAGTCACCAAGAGGCATTCCAAGGGTTTGTGGTAAACTACAAAGTCTGTGAAGACAAGCAGGTTGCTGAGAAGGCAAATGTTTTGGGATGGAAGGGTCAGGAAGGGTTTCCCCAGAAGGAAGGAGCGATTGTACCCATGGTGGTGAGGAGGGCCAAGCACTTCTGGAGGAGAAGGGAGGCTGGCCTGGAGCTAGAGGTTGGGCTGGTGAGGATTACAGTCAGTGACCCTTTCTTGTGTTTACACCTTGACTGATAAGCTCAACTATAAGCTTCCTGAGAGCAGCACTCAGCTCTGGATTTCACCCTCCCCCCAGTATCCCCCAGCACACAGCTCTACATCCCATAAGTCTAACCAAATATAAGTTTGTCAATGGAATAGTAAATATTTTTTGAATTGATGGAAGAGGGGGAAGGGATATGTTTAAGAGAAAGAATTTTTAACATATCTTCTTGAACATGAAGGGTAGCAGAACATGCTACCCCAAAATATGCCTTTTTAGGATAAAGATTATTTTGAGCTGAAGGCAATTACACAGCAGCAGATACAAAAGAGCTCCCTACCCTCCCCCTATTTACCTAAAAGCAGAACATAAATCTGTAAATGTGTCTGTCTCTCCCCCCCTCTCTACCAGGAAGGACAGAAGTGAATCACCAGAGATTCTCTAGACCCTTATCAGCCCGGAGAGGGCACCAGAGGAATCTGTACAACCAACTTTCCCAACTAGCCCTTATCTTCCATTAGCTCCCCCACATATTTACCTTCCCACAACTTGCTGCCTTAGAAACTCAAAGTCCTTTTCCTTTGTCTTTGTCATTTCTCTAAAACTTTACTGTTCTTTTAAGATGCTATATAAGCCAAGGTGTAACCACCCCTTTGAGTTACTCATCTCTGAGTGCCCCCGTGTGTATTTGTGATGTGCATGTTAATAAACTTGTTTATGTTTCTCTTGTTAATCTGTCTTTTGTCAATCTGATTTACAGGACCCCAGCTGAGGAACCTAGGAGGATAAGGGGAAAAATATATATATTATATATTTTTATACGATATATATTTTCATATAATATATCATGTTATATATTTTTATATAATATATATTATATATTTTTATATTAATAATATATATTTATATGTATATATTTTTTGAGGCAGAGTCTCACTCTGTCACCCAGGCTGGAGTCCAGTGGCTCGGCTCACTGCAACCTCCACCTCCCGGGTTCAAGCTGTTCTCCTGCCTCAGACTCCCGAGTAGCTGGTATTACAGGTGCATGCCACTATGCCCCGCTAATTTTTTGTATTTTTAGTAGAAACAGGGTTTCACCGTGTTAGCCAAGATGGTCTCGATCTCCTGACCTCATGATCCGCCCACCTCGGCCTCCCAAAGGAAAATATATGTATTTTTTTCTCTTCTACAAACACAAAGAGCTCACACTCTTGAACGACTGCTTCTTCCAGGGAAGGCTCCAATCAAGAGCTGACAGTTTCAAAACAAGTCGAAACTTCCTGCTTGGGGTGCATAGGAAACCCCCAGACTCATCAACAACCATTGTGAAATGCACCACCTCATTATGATATTTTAGTTTTTTTCAATTCCTGTTTTCATTTCCAACTCTGGGACTGACATGCAGAGGACCAACAAAGTGTCATTCTTGAGAACAGAAAGCTGGGGGTAGGGGCAGAGAGGATACAGCAGAGCTCTCCCTGGTGACTTCTCCTGGTAGCCAGCTGGTTGTAGCTGGAAGCAGCAATTATTTTGCCTTTGTCAGGAATCCAAGGTATGGAACACAGCTGCTGGGCCAAGGCCTGGCACAGATCCAGCCTGGCTAGGACAGCCTTGGGGAGCCCATCGGGCCTGTGAACACAGAGCAGGCCACTTGAAGAGACCACTGGTTTCCCCTCCTCTCTCCCTACTCCAGGGATAACTTTCTCTGCAGCCTTCCTGCCTCGGGGCAATGAGACTTGCTGTGAGCAAGTCTCCAGGACCAGGCTTGGTCTGGGAGACCCCGGGGAAATAGCCACCATCACAGTTGCAGCAAGTAAGAGCACAAAAACCAGATTCAGGGTGCAAAATGCCCTGGGCTTGAATTCACATCCCAGTTCTGCTCTTGCAGCCTAAAAGATGCAGAGCCCTTATTTCGCAGAGTACCTGCATCCCACACAGAGCTTGCCCAGGTGCTCAGAGGCAGCACAGTTCTTATGAGGATGGATTCTAGAGTTTAGGGTCCTGGAGGGGAAGTCCCCTTACACCCCACCCACTGAGACAGCAAGTGAGCTGGACAGAATTCAGACCTCTAAAGTCAGCAGTCACACAAATACTGAACCCCAGGCCTGCTCCCCATTCCCTCCCCTCCCCAGAGGTAGTAAAGTGACTGGAACTCATACTTTGTTCTCATTTATACACTATTACCTTTTACTTTGTGAAAGGCAAGCTGTCATCTGTCTGGGTCAGACCAGGGTGCCTGCAGCCTTTGCTTCTTACGGCCTCACAATTCCAACCATGAATGTGATCATTAGGGCCCCTTTCTCTCTTCTCCTCACTTTCCTCCATTACCTCCATCTTTGCTCAAAGGTTGTTTTCTTCCAGGGAGGAAGATTCTTTTCTCTACTTTTCTATTACTTTTTTTTTTTTTGAGACGGAGTCTTGCTCTGTCATCCAGGCTGAAGTGCAGTGGTGTGATCTCAGCTCAATGCAACTTCTGCCTCCTGAGTTCAAGTGATTCTCCTGCCTCAGCCTCCCGAGTAGCTCGGACTACAACTATATGTTTGGCTAATTTTTGTATTTTTTAGACAGGGTTTCACCAAATTGGCCAAACCTGTCTCAAACTCCCAACCTCAAGTGATCCGCCTACCTTGGCTTCCCAAAGTGCTTGGATTACAGGCATGAGGCACCACGCCTGGCCTTCTATTACTTTCAAAATCATCTGCTGTCTTTATTTATGGATCCACTCACTCAGGTATGTTTCTGTGCCTACTACGCATTCAACACTTGCTAACCTCTGTCTTTTTACTGGCTTGCATCTCTCTCTCTCGTGGAAACAGGCCTACTCATCAGATCCTGCTGAAAGCAGGTGTCCTGTCCAAGGTTGGTTACCACCTTGTGCCTTGAGTTGCTGGGGATAGGCTCCGGCTACCTCCCACCCTGAAGTGGAATAAGCGGGTTGGGTAATAAATGAATACAAATTACAGTGTTCATTGAAAGGAGTAAATGCGAGGTTCCAGGGAAGTTCCTCTCACTGGTTATTGATTGCCATGCAAGCTGGCCACTCTAGGTAAAGACAGAAAGTAAAAATTACCCAGGGACAGAGCTCAGGGAAAGAAATGGAAAGTGGGGTGCTAAGAAAGGAAGAACTTCCCGATCCTCCACCTCAGTGGTTCTCAAAGTGTGACTCCCAGACAGGAAGCATTGGCACCACCTAGAATTTGCTAGAAATGCTATTTTTGTCACTACCAGTCTAGGAGAAAGAGGAGGTAGAGTGGTTCCCAGATTAATGATGACGCTGATGATAATGGCTAACATTCATGGACCAGCCACTGTCCTAGGGACTTTAGTAACACATTTAATCATCACAACAACCCTATGAGGGGTTAAGCACTATTCATATTCCTGAAATTTTACGAATGAGGAAACTGAGAAGCAAAGAGGTTAAGTAACTGGGCATATTCACAGTTACTTAATGACAGGATGACAGGACAACAGGTCAGGCTCTCCACGCACATGCCCCACACACCACCAGCACGCACTCCCACACCTCACTCTTCGCTCTAGCTTTGGTCTCCTTCACATCAGACCCCTCCCCAGAGCACAGGCAAGCTAGGCCTGGTTCCCTGTTACGATGCACAGAGCACAGTGGCCCAGAGCCTGCACTCTGGGCCAACTCCTTGGGTTTGAAGCTTGCTTCTCCCATGTGGTGAGCTTGGAGAAGTTACCCTCTCTGCCTATTTCACTGGCTGTAAAATGAGGATAATAGCTGTATCCACCTACCTCATAGGGTGGTTGTGAAGATTTTTTTTTTTTTTTTTTTATACTTTAAGTTCTAGGGTACATGTGCATAACGTGCAGGTTTGTTACATATGTATACTTGTGCCATGTTGGTGTGCTGCACCCATCAACTCGTCAGCACCCATCAATTCATCATTTATATCAGGTATACCTCCCCAATGCAATCCCTCCCGGTTGTGAAGATTAAACAGGTTAATACGCATAAGTGTGCCTGATACACGTCATGTGCCCAATGAATATTACCTTATTATCTTGAAGCCTTCTAATGTCTGGAGGGGAACAAAGAAAAATATGGGAAAGAGAAGAGAGGGAAGAAAGAATTCAGAAATAACAGCCTGCGAATTCTGTAACCATTTCTCCAGTAAAAATTCACAAGGGTCCCTGTGCCATTCTCGCCTCTGCTGGGGAAGCACATGTTCATGAAGCCTGTGTGTGTGCCTGAATGGGGCCATGGGAATCTCCTCACTCTGGGTCTCAGGAACATGGTTGATGAAAGCACATGGTGTTGACTCAGGCCCACCACCCTCTGATTCACAACTGCCCGATGTAAGCAGAAATCTGTGTCAAAGTACAGAGACACAGGTGTCTTTGCTGCTGTAAAGAGGCAGATCGGGGTGAGACTTACTAGATTTAGTGCTCTGCTTACACAGGTGCAAGGACAAAAAGAAAAACGGCTACTATTACATACAATGAAGGCTGTGTCTAAAGCCTTAAGAACATCTAGCTACTTGGAGGAAATGCGAGCCTATATTTTATTAAGATTACTATTGCTGTTAGAGGTAGATAACACAGCCAAAAAAAAAAAAAAAAAAAAAAAACCATCAGAGAATGCCAAGCTTATGGGGCAAGAAGGTTCAGACCAGAAGAAGGAAGCGGAAGGATGCGGAAATGTGGCATTGGCTTGATGAAGAAAGTAAATGCTTACTAGTGGAAAGGAGTTAATGCTTTGCCTCTTTCCTGTATCCGATATTGGCCTCCCCCACTTCCAAAGAAACCCAAACAAAACAAAACAATCCCAGCATCAGATCCAAGTGGGTAAAGCTCTGTCATCAGATAAACCAACCAGATAGTTAACCCAACATGATTTTCTCCGACATCCACTCAAAGCTCTTGGTAATCACACTTTTCCTCTAAGTATAATCAGGAGGAAATTTGTGCAGCTCCGAGATGCAGTTTTTGTGCTGTTCTAGCTTGTGTTTCAGATCCGCACAGCTGTGAGAAACCACATAATGGAGATGTAAGGGTTTACCTTTTTTCTGTCCTTGATGTTTAACAATATATAGTGCAGCCTTTAAAATTGTGCTTTTAACCAATTTTGTAATGAGAGATAAATACAAAACATCAAAGCAACAGAAAAATCAAATTAACCTCTCATCCTGCCATGTAACAAATTATCTCTTTTTAGCTGTATTGTTGCTTGTGCTTTTTTTTTTAAACAAGCCTATAGTCAATATTTATAAAGTTGAGCTCAACTTTTTTTTTTTGAGACAGGGTCTCACTTTAATGCCCAGGCTGGAGTGCAGTGGCATGATCTCGGCTCACTGCAACCTCCGCCTCCCGGGCTCAAGCAATTCTCGTACCTCAGCCTCTCAAAGTGCTGGGATTACAGGTGTGTGCCACCACACCCAGCTAATATTTTGTATTTTTTTAGTAGAGACTTCATCATGTTGCCCAGGCTGGTCTCGAACTCCTGAGCTCAGGCAATCCGCCTGTCTCAGCCTCCCAAAGTGCTGGGATTATAGGCGTGAGCCACCACGCCCAGTCTGAGCTTAACTCTTTTTCATTTAGCATTATAGCAGGTCCTCAAAAAAGTGTCATTTTGATCAACATGGTTTTGTTATAATGTTGATGAGATTTTAAAAAATTGATTCCCAGCCGGGGCCACTGTCTGTGCAGTTTGCAAGCTCTCCCCATGTCTGTGTGGGTTTTCCCTGGGAACTCTGGTTTCCTTCCACATCCCAAAGATGTGTGTTGTACGTGTTGGCGTGTCTACACGGTCCAGATCTGAGCGACTGTGTGTGTGTGAGCGTGTGGGCCCTATGGTGGAACGGTGTCCTGTCCAAGGTTGGGTACCACCTTGTGCCTTGAGTTTCTGGGGATAGGCTCTGCCTCCCTCCCACCCTGAAGTGGAATAAGCCGGTTGGGTAATAAATGAATACAAATTACAGTAAAATAAAAATGTGTAAAGTAGGGAATAATCCTACAGATACACGACAATAAACGATGCAGTGCGAAAGTGCTCAAGGAGCCACCACATCTGTTACTGCTCGTTTTTCAACTGCATGGTGGAAGGAGGGGCTCCTGACAATTTTCTCATTGCAAACACTTATTCCTTGACTTATCCACCACATGACTGCTGTCACTCACTGATTCACCAAAAACTGGGTAAAAAATTATCTTACTTGTTTTTATTAATCTTTCTGAAATGCATGTATAGCTCACAGTTATTTCCATTTTTAATAGAAGTGTTTTGGGTCTTAATCTAGAAATGTGGTGATGTTTTCTTGACTAGAAATAGTCATAGGAATTTATTTCTGTATTTATATCAATTAGCCCTTGGTTAAACTGGTTTCACTAGCCATCGTTTCACTTAAAAGGCACAGTTTCCAAGAACTTGTCAATGATGTTAAGTGAGGACTTAGTGTATTTTATATCAACCTTTCTACTTGTTTTTTAACACACAAATTTATCATTCTTGGCTACGCACAGTGGCTCAGGCCTGTAATCCCAGCACTTTAGGAGACCAAGGTGGGCAGATCACTTGATCCCAGGAGTTCGAGACCAGCCTGGGCAACATAGTGAAACACCATCTCTACAAAAAATATTTAAAAATTAGCAGGGCGTGGTGGTGTGCGCCTGAAGTCCCAGCTACTCTGGAGGCTGAGGTGGGAGGATCACTTGAGCCCAGAAGGCAGGAGCTGCAGTGAGATGAGATTGTGTCACTGTACTCCATCCAGCCTGGGTGACAGAGTGAGACTCTGTCTAAAAAAAAAAAAACAAAAAACAAAACAAAACACAACAACAACAACAACTATCATTCTCAGCTGGGCGCGGTGGCTCACATCTATAATCCCAGCACTTTGGGGAGGCCTAGGTGGGTGGATCACCTGGGGTCAGGAGTACAAGACCAGCCTGGACAACATGGTGAAACCCCATCTCTACTGAAAATACAAAAATTAGCCGGGCGTAGTGGCAGGTGCCTGTAATCCCAGCTACTCAGGAGGCTGAGGCAGGAGAATGGCTTGAACCCGGGAGGCGGAGATTGCAGTGAGCCAAGACTGTGCCACTACACTCCAGCCTGGGGGACAAGAGTGAGACTTTGCCTCAAAAAAAAAAAATCATTCTTAATAGTAATATTATATTTCATTTTACACCATACTTTTGGGTTTTCTTTCTGAGACAGGGTCTTGCTCTGTTGCCCAGGCTGGAGTGCAGTGATGCCCTCAGCCCACTATAGCCTCGACCTTCTGGGCTCAAGAGATCTTCCCACCTCAGCCTCCTGAGTAGCTAGAACTACAGGTGCATGCCATGCCCAGCCAATTTTTTAAAAAAATTTTGCAGACATGGGGTCTTGCCATGTTGCCCAGGCTAGTCTCAAACTCCTGGGCTCAAGTGATCTTCCCACCTCAGCCTTTCAAAGTGTTGGGATTACAGGTGTAAGCCACTATGCCAGACCATAGTTTGTTTCTAATTTTTTAAAATAATTTTTAGGGTTTTTTTTTTCCCATTTTTCTTTCTTTGTTTCTACAGGATGTAGTCTCAAACATATACTAGCTCAAAGGACATGATGTTTCATGGTTTATTACACTTTTCCATGTTGCTTTCCAGAAATATTGTACTAATTTATGTTAGTATGAGGATATAAATTTCTCAAAAGCCTTGCCAGACTTTGATTTTATAATTATAATTTGCCAGTTTAACGGCATTGCATGGTTTTGTGTTTTAACTTCTTATAATCACTAAGGAGGTTGAGTCCTTTTCCAAGGATTTGTTTTCTAGTTGTAATGCTGCTTGTGTGAACAACATGTTCAGATTTTTTTGCCTATTAATGCAGTAGACATAGTATTGCCCTTGTGGATTTAATTCCATTCTCTAGATATTCTGGACGTTCATTTTTTTCATTCATGCTATTGATCACAATTTTCCTTCTAAGTCACTTTGACTAAAGAAAGTTTTGCTCAATGGATGCAGCTCCCACTCAGGCAGATCATCAGTTCAGCCGAGGTTCCTGCTGCCCCATTTTCTGGTGGCTGCACACTGTAATCCCCTCATAAATTTTCCTGAAGACAGCCTGATTTTTAAGTTCCCCAGCTCCCTAACGAACTAGATTCCCAATTTGTCAAATATACCCAGCAATTATTCAATTTTGTATCATGTGCTACTGGAAAAAAAAAATCAGGGATACTATTTTCATGCTTGCCTTTCTGGCCATCTCTGATTTATATTGTGCCTTTCTGTTAAGACAGAGTTTCATGTCATGATCTGAAAGCATTTTACAACCACTGGATCAAACTATGAAAAGAGAAGAAACCAAAGTCAAGTTGATATCAATGGCACAATGAGTTTGGAGGGCTGGAGAGCAAAAAAGGTCATGGATAAAATTAAACAAATCTAAACAAAACTTAAGTTTTTGAAACACATTACAGATTGGACCTGAGGCCAATCTAATTAGCTAAAAAAAATCCACTATCTAGAATTATATCTACCTTTTGCATGCATCACCCAAATTGTAAAACTACAACAAAAAATAAGAGCCATACAAAATACTTAATAAATGTATTCTGTAAGCATCATATAAAATACTTGATTAAAAAAAAGAACCAAAAGATTTCTACCTTTAAAAAAGTTATCACAGCCGGGCCCAGTGGCTCACGCCTGTAGTCCCAGCATTTTGGGAGGCCTACGCGGGTGGATCACAAGGTCAAGAGATGGAGACTGACCATCCTGGCCGACATGGTGAAACCCTGACTATGGTCTCTGGAGAGGATCCTGGTAGACCGTAGAGAAGCTACACCCAACAGCTACATATCCAACTGGTGAGAGGGAACATTTTTCCATTGTAGCAGATACAACCACATGGCAGTTCCAAGTTATAAATGCCAATTGGCTCCTATTATTATTACAGTTGGCACTTGTTGAGTACTTAGGATATGCTGTGACCCAAAAAAGCACTTTCTATGTCTTATCTCATTTGATCTTCACCAATCCCATTTTATAGATGAGGCAAAATGGAGTTTAGAAATTTGGCCAAGATCACTCAGTTAGTAATAACAGAGGTGAGGACTGACACTACAACATATGGCCTCTCAGAGGATGGGCTAATGTTTTGATGATTTGTAGCAAATTGTAATTTTTTCCACAAGTGTGCTATTTTTAAATATCATTAAAAAATAATAATCTTACCCCTATTAGTTGTGAGTTGACTGTTATTTGGGGCCGAATGCAAAAAGCCTCAATCTGCGATTTTCCAGGCAAATAGCACTAAGTACCTGTTCTTATTCTTGCTGATTCTTCTACATGCAAATCATTTCCCTCTCAACACTGGTAAGACATTTGTAGTCACGCCAGGAGAAGGCAGTGGGGATGTGAAAGGTGGAGGTCCTGGCCTGGAAGCTGAGAAGGCTCTATTTTAGCTCCATTTCCACCACAAACTCAACTCTCGGGATCATAGGTTCCTCACGAGCAAATGGAAACCAGTGGATGATACAGTTTCTAACATACCCTCCAGCTTTAAATTTCCAGCAATTTGTGAAGCCTGGTAATGCTCACAGACTGGTACCAGCGGTGTGGGCGCAGCACCCCCTGCCGGTAGCCTCCCCGCACTGCCCTGGAAGGAGGTCGTGGCTGGTAGAGCAGCACTCCGCCTGTTGGTCCTGTGCGGGGGTAGCCCAGGCCAGGACACAGGCTTCCATGCACCCCAAACTCACCCCAACCCTGTTCTAAAGTATCTATTACCATGTGTGTGCTGAAAGAAATGCACTAGGATTCAGATGGGCCAAGGATTGTAAGAAGACAAGAGGATTACAGTACGTAGAGTTAGACACACCTGGATAGCCTTCTACTGCTTTAGCCATGTTGATCATGAAAAGCCACAATGAAAACTTAATAATTTTTTAGCACAGAATATTCTCTTAAAGAGAGGCATATATCTGTTCTCTGAAAGTAGAAAATAAATTCTTTCTTGGACTTGATGTGTTTAAAATCTAAAGTGAGCGCAGGTCCCGACCCCTCTCCATCCCCACCATGTCCTTATCTGCTTCAACAATCTGCAGCCTGAGCCTGCTCACCTGTGTCGGCTCAACACCAGCCCCAGGCACTTCATGTCTCAGCAATCTGACCTGCCCTTCCAATATCACCAGCCTCCAATGCCATTCCTGCTGGGGGCATCTGATGGGAAACACAGGTCCTTTCAACTTAAACTCGAGATAAACACACAAAAAGCATCCACCCCTTAAGGGCTTTAGCAATGCATTGGGAGTTATACCTGATATAAATGACGAATTGATGGGTGCTGACAAGTTGATGGGTGCAGCACACCAACATGGCACAAGTATACATATGTAACAAACCTGCATGTTATGCACATGTACCCTAGAACTTAAAGTATAATAATAAAATAAAATAAAATAAAATAAAATAAAATAAAATAAAAACCTAAGCTTTGAATGTAGAGCCCAAAGCAGAGCAGAGACACGGAGGAAATAATCAACTTGATTCCCTTGCTTCTGTCACTCTTCCAGAAACCTGGAACCTGAAGGCGAGGTTGTTTTGCCAGCACCCAGCACCTTGCCTTGCTGTTGATCACCTTCCCTAGGAGCACAAATGTCAGAGAGGAGAAAGGATGGGAGTGCGAGGTTTGTCTGCTGGGGCAGGTGGACGGGGAGGATCTCAGGCTGGGTTTGGGCATTATGCAGCAGTATCAGGCTAACATCTCATAGTGTGGCTTTAGCCAGGCCCCAAGGGGGAAACCAATCTATAGTGAAGTTCATTTTCACAATAAGCTTTGGAGGGTGTCATTCACCCAACTCAGACAGACATATTGACTTACTCATAACTTCATTAATGAAAGCACCTGCCAGGCCTGGAACCCTATTCTGTAAACCAAGGACTCCCAGTTCCCAATCTGTGGTCTGTCCCCTGGAGTGCTTTTCCAAGGTCAGCCACAGTTGGCTCTACTTTTTCTCCTCCCTCCTCTCAACTTCTGAAACTTTCTTTTCTCTTCCTTCTACCCTTCCAAATGTAAGCAAAATGTAAACCAATGTAGAGATAACTTTTAATTCTTCCCCTAATCCTTTACCCCAAATCTGCTCAGAAAAAGTCTAGAACCAGAACTGACAGAGGCAGAATTCTGTGTTGTAAACTACAGAGGAGGGTGAAAGACTAAGACTAAGGTGGAGTCTCTTTTTCCAATTCTTTCTTTCTTTATCTTTTGAGACAGGGTCTCTGTCACCCAGGCTGGAGTGCAGTGGTACAGCCTCTGCCTTCCAGGCTCCAGGCCCAAGTGATCCTCCTACCTCAACCTCCCAAGTAGTTGGGATTACAGGTGTGTACCAGCTAATTTTTTTTTTTTTTTTTTTTTTTGGTAGAGATAGAGTTTTGTCATGTTGCCTAGGCTGGTCTCAAACTCCTGTGCCCAAGCAATCTGCCCGCCTCGGCTTCCAAAGTGCTGGGATTACAGGCACGAACAACTGCACCCAGCCTCTTTTCCCACTTCTTATATCTAGGCTGGTCTCGTGGTTTTGTTTGGCTGATAGACTGTATGAAAGTGATGCTGTGTGACTTTTAGAGTCTGGGCCTTGAGAGGCCTTGGAGCTTGCACTTTGGTCCCTTGAAACACTGCCATGCTTGTTCTGAAAGGAAACCATTGTCGCCTACCAGGGAATGAGAAGCCATGAGAAAGAAAACCAAGGTGCCCAACCAACAGTCAGTGCCAACTCCCAGCCGTGTGAGTGACGGCAGCTGCGCCAGCCAGTCCAGGTGAGCCCAGCAGAGAAGTTGACCAGCCAGCAAAGAATCATGAGAAATAGTCTATCAATGTTGTTTTAAACCACTCCATTTCTGGCTGGTAGGCAACAAGAGAGAACTAAAACACACACTTTTGCCTTTTTCTCTATTGTTTATGGAATGAGATATTAGAATGGGACTCCTTCTGCCTCCATTTCAATTGAGGCACCAATATGATAGATATCAGATACCCACAAGACTGTGAAACAGACTCCCTTACACAGAGTTCACAAAGGAAATTATTGAGACCTGGCTCCACCACTCTTGGATGCCTCCTCCAGATCAAGGATATGAAAAGGGGTCAGAGTGTGGGGAGTAGGGGGCAGATAGGTGAAGAGCTTTTGTTGGGGGAGCTGTTAATGAGCTGTAGTGTCCCCCTTAAAATCCACCAAAGAAAGATGGGTGCGCCTGTAGTCCCAGCTACTCGGGAGGCTGAAATGGGAGAATGGCGTGAACCCGGGAGGCGGAGCTTGCAGTGAGCCGAGATCACACCACTGCACTCCAGCCTGGGCGACAGAGCGAGACTCCGCCTCAATAAAAAAAAAAAAAAAAGAAAGATGGGCAAGAGTTGTACCTTCTTCATTCCAAGCCCAGTCAGGCAGCTTGTGTGGACCACTTGGAGAGCTTTAAAGCAATTTCACTACAGCTGGAACCAGCAGACACACAGGTCCCAGAGGCATGCCTGTGACACCCAGAGTGGGCCATGACAGCAGGACAGAGGGGCATGCGGGAGCTAGTCTGCCTTTCTGGGTTTTCCTGAGTAGAGTGTGCTGTGGGCACCAAAGGTGGCCACTCAGAACAGAGAGCTAGTGTGAGGTCAGATTGAGTCCTGTCTCACACGGCCACCTACTGGAGGGGCAGAGAGACCCCAGCAGCAAGAAACTAGAGGTGGGCACAGGATTGCTGGGGTCTTAGAATAAATCCCCAGAGACCACCTGAAATAAAGATGCATCTTTCTGGCCGGCCATGGTGCCTTGCACCTGTAATCCCAGCACTTTGGGAGGCCAAGGTGGGTGGATCACTTGAGGCCAGGAGTTTGAGACCAGCCTGGCCAACATGGCGAAACCCCACCTCTATTAAAAATGCAAAAATTAGCTGGGCGTGCCGGCTCATGTCTGTAATCCCAGCTACTTAGGTGGCTGAGGCATGAGAATCGCTTGAACCTGAGAGGCGGAGGTTGCCGTGAGCCGAGATTGTGCCACTGCACTCCACTGAGACTCTGCCTCAAAACAAAACAAAACAAACAAAAACAAACAAACAAAAAAACACGCAACACGCATCTTTATATGTCCAGACAATTACAGGCGAGAAATCACCAATGATGGGGGTAGCTGAAGAACCCACCACAATGTCCAACATGTCAAACGCCGGCCAGGCTCAGGGAGTGGAAAGCCAACTTTTCTAGTTCCCTTATCCCTAACTCCCTACCTACCTGAATCCTGGGGATTCAGAAACTAGCTAGCACACTGAGAATGTGTAAGGAGAGAAACATGCATAAACAGAGAGAAGCTACAGAGAGCCTCCCACCTAGCCCCCAGCCCTTCCCACTGAGACTCCCAGTCAGATCCAGGCCTGAGATGAGAAAGGGGATGATAAACATTAAATCAAGTTCAAAGGTTGGATTATCAGCTTGGGCTGGTCATTCTAATTTCTGGACTGAGACTGCGCTTATAACTTAGAGTGACAGGAGGATAGTTTATTTCCTAAAAATGAGTTGAGCCAGGCTCAGTGGCTCACACCTGCACTCCCAGCACTTTGGGAGGCCGAGGTGGGAGGACTGCTTGAAGTCAGGGGTTCAAGACCAGCCTGGGTAACACAGTGAGATGCCCGTATCTACAAAAAATAAAAAATAAAAATTAGTGGGGTATAGTGGCTCATACCTGTAGTCCCAGCTACTCAGGAGGGTGAGGCAGGAGGATCCCTCGAGCCCAGGAGGTCAAGGCTGCAGTGAGCTGTAATTATGCCACTGCACCCCAGCCTATTAAAGTATAAAAGGGCAACAGGAAAAAAGTTATATTTATATATAACTTGCAGTGGCAAAAAAGTTATAAATATATATATTGATACGTCTCAATCTGTCACCCAGGCTGGAGTGCAGTGGTGCAATCATGGGCTCATGGCAACTTCTACCTCCCAGGCTTGACAGACCCTCCCACCTCAGCCTCCCAAGTAGCTGGGACTACAGGCACGTGCCACCATGCCTGGCTAAGTTTTTAATTTTTATGTAGAGACAGGGTCTCACGATGTTGCCCAGGCTGGTCTTGAACTCCTAGTCTCAAGCAATCCCCCCACCTTGGTCTCCCAAAGTGCTAAGATTACAGGCATGACCACGCCCGGCCACTAACTTCTTTGTTGTTGTTGTCATTGTTGAGACAAGGTCCGGCTCTGTGACCCAAGCTGGGTTGCAGTGGCACCATCTCGGCTCACTGCAACACTCCCAGGTTCAAGCCATCCTCCCACCTCAGCCTCCTGAGTAGCTGGGACTACAGGCACGCACCACCATACCTGGCTAATTTTTCTATTTTTAGTACAGACGGGGTCTCTCCATGTTGCCCAGGCTGGTCTTAAAGTTCTAAGCTCAACTGATCCGCCTGCCTCAGCCTCCCAAATTGCTGGGATTACAGGTGTGAGCCATGGCGCCTGGCTGAAAAAAGTTATATCTTGATTACATCAATAATTGTGTTTGTTGACCATGATAGTTACATTTATTTTGTCTGTTTGTAATTTATCCCAAATATGTTTTAAAAGACAAAACAAAATGTTTTCATTGTGCAGTCTGTTCCCCAGACGGTTACCCATAATTCTTTTTACTGATATTATCCTCCCACTCATACAAACTAGGAGGGTTTAATAACTTCTCCAATCACCTGATTACATTTACTCAGGTACAAAAAGTCCCTAACTGCTCATCATTTAGGACACAGCAGTTACTAAGGCCTTGAAGTTGGAAATAGGTTTCCCCAGGCACTTAAGGCCTTGGCAAGCTGTATCCCCACGACCGTGGGAAGAGGTCAGTACAGGTACTTGTTGGCTTAAAGCCAGTCTCACTTGTCTGGAATGCCCAACTTCATTCTGGCTGCCTGCCTAAGGGCTTTCATAGACTGAAATCTGTAGGTGAGTTTTCAGACTTCATGCCGGGAAGTTGATATCTGATAGAGAAGATGCGTTGGCAGAACTTATGTCTGAACTTCCAGCAAGCAAATTTTTATAAATAAAAGATGTAATCAATTATTTAGCATAACCAAACATGCTTGAAGAATTTAGGTTTCACTTGCTAGTTCTCGAGAAGTTAATGCATAATCATAGAGATGCATAATGCATGAAGACATGGCCCCACTAGATACCATCTTAGGAGAGAGACTGGCTGGAGTGAGAGGGAAAGGGATTGCATTTCAATCAATTATTTGAAGGTGATGTGTTGCATTTATTCATGCAGTATAATAAAGCTGAGGTGGGAAAGTAACACCAATTTCTTTTCTGTAGAAAGATACATGAGTAAACGAGAACAGGGAGAAAAAACAGGGGTACTGAACCCTATTTCTGGCTATGGAGCAAATGCTAAGTGCTGTAGTCATTTAAATCATGCTCCCACAGTCAGTCCTCAGGGCTAGGATTCACCACCCCAGGAAGAAATCTTGCAAGCTATCCTACAAAAGATGTCACAGGGTGGACCTTGACAAAATCTTCCAGGTCCTCACAGTCCTTAGCCTCACTGGCAATGATGTCTGATCAGGTGACTCCATTTCTCAAGGAGCCATTTCTTGGGGACAGATTCACATTATCCAGCCTCACAGCCTAAACCAGAGAGATGGTTTTCTAATTCACCGGGAGACTCAAAAGTCCATGTAGCCAATGCATTATCACCCTGCAGGCAGTCCTCAGTGGGAGGCCAAATCCTAAGCACTGACTTGCTGGGTGAGCATGGCTCAGAACAAGGAGAGACATGAATGGAATGTTTCAGGCACCAGGCAAAGGCAGGCTGATGTGTCCATCTCACAACAGAGAGGGTCTAACCCAATGTGTGTTTCCTCCCAACTTTAAGTTCAGGGGTACCTGTGTAGGATGTGCAGGTTTGTTACATAGTTAAAATGTGTGCCATGGTGGTCTGCTGCACAGATCATCACCTAAGTATTAAGACCAGCACCATTAGCTATCCTTCCCAATCCTCTCCCTCCTCCCACTCCTGCCCAATGATTTTTAAACTTTGTGTTGGTACCCATTATAAAGCAGCGAGATCATTTAATGAATCACACCCAGATACCATTTTTAAAATTAAAAGTATAGAGTATGGACTAGAATAGAAAGTATCAGAGAATACTGCATATCACTGAGGTAGGTAAGAGGCAGTACAGAGTGGTGGTTAAGAGACTGGACACTAAATGCGGGCTAAGTAGAGTCAAATTCTCACTTTGCCAAATACTGGCCATATCACCTTGGGCAAGTTATTGAATCTCTCCATGCTTCAGTTTCTTTGTTTGCAAAATGGCAAAAAGTATAGTACCTGTCTCCTAGGGTTGTTCTAAAAATTAAATGACTTAATATCTATAAAGGGCATAGAACAGTGCCTGGCTCACAGTAAGTGCTATATGAGTTTTCATTTTTCTTAAAAATTGCTTTATGAAACTGTTACCCACAGTCCAAAATACCAGAACTGAGATGCTGTGACAACTGGAGTCACACATGCTGAGCAGTACAGGAGAGAAAGTGGGGGACTGAATGGTTTCCAGTGTCACTGAATTAGAAAATTATGGAAGCAATACCAGATTGCAGGAAAATGGGAACCAGAGGAAAATATTCAAAAGGACATCCCAGATGATCAGGCTAGACCTCTTTTAGGCTGAGGAGTGGTTTTCAGCCAATTAAGAAGAAAAGTGTTTTTGATGAGATGAGACGCCATAAATACGTCTTTCCCAGAGAGAATTCTTATTGTCTGATGTATACTTTTCCTTTTTTTTCTCTCTTTGGCTTTCATCTGAGACCACGATGACATATTCTTGTCCTCTAGTTAAACCTGAATTTTCTCTCTTCAGATCAATCAGGTCCTTGTCTTAATTTCTTGAAGTGTATCAGCTGCACCAATTGATTATTGCATTCCATACCACAAGCCCTTCCTTCATATATTTTTCTCTATTCCACAGAAGTCTGGACAAACAAAAGGTGACTGATAAGGTAGAGGCAAGAGACTAAAGGTTTTGAAGACATTTGAAGAAGATATGATAGAGTAAATGGAAAGAGTCAATATCCAAGCAGAAGGAACACTGATACGAGAAAGAGCAAAGGAGGTGCTGAGTAGAGAAAAGCGGGGTCCCTGGCAAGGGCTCCACCCTCAGGCCTGTGCCCCACGGACCCAAGTGAGAACAGGCACTCCTGCTCTTACACCCAAATGTTGCATTTTCCAAGAACACTCTGGCCTGCCACATCCCCAATCCTGTGCCCATATAAACCCGAGACCTTAAGCGGACACAGACACAAGAGGCTGGGCATCAAGAGGAACAGAGGAAGACACCAACAGATACCAGCAGACCAACAACGGCGGAATGACACAGGTGCCAAGGAGAGTTCGGCCGGGGGCAGCTAGAGAAGAGTCTGGCCGCCTGGCAGCCCGACTCCAGGGAAGACCACCTTCCCACTCCATCTCCTGCTGCTGGCTCCCCATCCATCTCACTGTCCATCACTCCTGTCACACTCCCTGCGCGGGGGAAAAAGGGAACTCCCCCATTTCAATATTACTATAAAGATGTATATTGAGCACCTACTATGTACCAGGCACTGTGCTAAGCACTTTATAACCATACTTTCTACAATGACTCTGAAGGATAGACGATATTCTTTATAAATGCAAATGAAGAAACTGGCATTGGGAAAGTTAAAGCCTGCCTCAGTCTCACAGCTAATAAATGTTAGAGCCAATGCTCAGACTTAGACTCCTGGCTCCAAAGCTCATCCCTTTCTCTTACCCACTGCTACAAAGGCTTTAGAACAAGACCCACCGGGTCTAAATTCCAGCTCTACCACATATTAACTACTTAACTTCTCCAAACCTCACTTAAGTTCCTCTTACATAAAATGGGGGTGATAACAGTAGCTTCCTCACAGGATTTTGTGAAAATTAAATGAGATATGTATTAAGGTATTTAAAATTGTGGCTGGCACATAGTAAGTGATCAAATAGATACCAGCTGTTATCTTTGTTATGCCAGCCCTTGCAAGGCTTCCTATAATTGCAAACATTATGGATTACAATCAGCAGACCAGGCAGCCATCAATATGCCATTGGCCAACTGTCTTTGCACTTCTCTTTCTAAAAAGGATTTCCCATAGTACTTCATTCCTGCCATTGGCACTAGGAGAAAACAAGAATCACAGAGGGCAAAAGCTTGGAATAGTAGGGTTAAAACAAGGAAACCAGCAGCCACGGAAAGGCTGCAATTCAGACCTATGGAATCAGGAAGAGAGAGGAAGAGCTGATTTTTGAGGCCACAGTTGAGCTATTCTCAAAAAGGACAAATTTAATCAATTGTGGAAGGCAGGAAGATTACTGCCGAGGAAAAAATGAATTACTTGGGGGATTTAAGTGAAAACCTTTGTTCATGTTGCTGTATGAAGCAGTAGTCCCACAGAAGAGCAGAGGACTTAGGGCTGGGAGGAATTTAATCAGTTCCTTGAGCCCATTTTAACCTAAAAGAGAATCAATTAATTTCAAGTCTTAAATGGGAACTAGAATCTAGACAGAGTCAAAGCAGGGAAAGGGAAACGATGAAAAGGGCCCAGCCACTGTCCAGAAACAAGAGGGAAACACTCGCCCCTGGGAGAAATGATAGGCTCAGGCCTAAGCGTGCCTCGACTTTGAGCAAGCACAGGGCACAGGGGAGACATGGGGGAGGGGACACTCAAAAGAACCTTCATTATTTCTACCCAGGGTTTCTTTGGACCAGCTGGATGAGGACATCACATTCAGCTGTGTTTATTTCTACTTAGCCAAGCCAAGCATGCCAGGATTTTAAATGTAAGTTTAAATAATCAATGGGCAATGGTGTTTAGTCTTAACACCTGCCCAGCTGAGACTTAACACATCTGCTGCAATCCCCGAGGCACAAGGGCAAAAAAGTTGCAAAGCATCTTTATTTCTCCAGAAAAGTGGAGTTAAAGAGTATGTTCTTAAGTCTGCAGATGGTTACCTACTACAGATGGTCCTAAACAACCCTGAGGCCCAAGAAACGGTACAAGTGAGTTTACAGAAGTTAGGGGAAGAAGAAAACAAAATGGGGAGAAACAAAGAATTCAATTTGCTACATGTATCAGGAGACTGCAGAACTGGTCCAGTTTAGTGGGGCATCCAGTCATGTACTCTGAACTTCAGTGGAAAAGGCCAGGGGAAGAAGACAGCAGTGGCTCTATCTTTGTCACCACCGTCACCAACGAGTATTCTTCACTACAGTGCGTGAGTCCCTGAATGACACCATTTCCAAGCAGCTTACAGTGTACTGTGGGGGAGGGAAAGATCACCTCCGCCTCCCCTGAGCTCTCATGGGGGCAATTCATCTAGGTCTGGGAACCAGCCTGACACAGGGCAGGTGAACGAGAAAAGCACACAAGTTTTTATTAGTTTTACTTGTACACGAGGCTCTTCACAACACAGCAAAGTCCAAAGAAGTGGCCAAGGCAAGCTAGTTTTATACTTCTGAGACAAAGAATGATACATTTGTGAAGAAATGACAAGGGGCTCTGGATAGAGATAGTAAGCTCTAGGGAGTCACTAGGAGATATATGGAGGGTGTAAAGCTAGTGGAATACAGGGGTCACTTCAGAAAGTCTATTTATTCAGGCCTGACGCAACACCAAATCCCAGTCCCGGGTGACAAGGAATAGTCTCTCACCTTGGCAGGGAAAGGGCACCCCTCCCAAAAGAATCTTTATGGCTTGCTACAGGCAAGAAAATATAGGCCAGCTAGCCTTTCTTAAAAACTACAATTTCTCCAATGTTTTTAGATCAAAATAATGAATACACCAAATGGGATATCTGGAGATGACACATCCTTCACTCCTTTACTATTTCAGAAAGTAAAACATTTACATAATTAGAAAAGTAAACAACAACACAAGTGGGGCCAAATGGGCAATGTTTCCTTCTTAGAAACAGCTTAGTGTCTCCATATTACAAAAACACACATCCCACTTGGTGGACAGAAACCATATCATGATTCCAGACTCAGAGAAATAGTCTCAAATGCCAACATTATACAACTTCACTCTAAATCATCCAACTATTTCACAGATTCAGTTGAAGGACAGTTGTGATACTAACACATTAGAAATCATTGCCTTAGAGTTATTAAAGAACTCTATGCTGTTTAAAGCTGTCAACTTTAGTCTCATGCTGATTTGGGAGTTACTTATCTGAAACGACTTTAGGCTTTATACCCCAAGCACGTTTTATATTTATTTCAGAGGCAATGTTAAGTATAATGGCTAAAGGTAGGAACTCTGGAGTCAGACTTCATGGGTTCAAATCCCAGCTCTACATTTATTAGCTGTATAACTGTAGCAAGTTACTTCCCTGTGCCTTGATTTCCTTATCGAGAAAAGTGGGAATATTAAGAGGATTTACTGTGAACAATTGTAGTGGGGATTACACAAAATAGTCCATAAAGTACACAACTCAATGGATTGCATGTAGTCTGCCCACAAAAATATTTGCTTTCATTAAGATTATCAAGTAAGGTGGCCGAGAGCCAGAGTTGGCATGGGATGGCCATTGGGAGGACCAGGGCACTTACAGACATGTTTTTCCACATTGATAATTTCAAGATCTATCTCCCCATCCTCTGTGTTTAAAGTAGATGAGTGAACAGACTAAGGACAAGGAGGAGCTACCTACACCCTGCAGGAGTAACACAGAACCAAACACTATCTCCAAAACGTCTGTGTAATAATTACGTCTTCACACATGCAAGAGGTAAAGGGAATAAAAAGACATTCAAAATTAGAAGCAAATAAGCACACTTTGTAAAGATTAAGAATGTAATGGTGGCCGGGTGTGGTGGCTTCCACCTGTAATCCCAGCACTTTGGGAGGCCAAGGCGGGTGGATCACGAGGTCAGGAGTTTGAGACCAGCCTGACCAACATGGTGAAACCCCATCTCTACTAAAAACACAAAAATTAGCCGGGCGTGGTGGCATGTGCCTGTAATCCCAGCTACTCAGGAGGCTGAGGCAGGAGAATTGCTTGAATCCAGGAGGCAGAGGTTGCAGTGAGCCAAGACTGCACCATGGCGCTCCAGCCTGGGCAACAGAGCGAGACTCTGTCTAAAAAAAAAAAAAGAAGAAAGAATGTAATGGTGACAATGACTGCAAGTGTTCACCCAGGCTAATAAAATTACTTCCAGAAAAATGTTTTTAAAGATCCAGGGAAGTCATAGAGAGTCTTTTGAGTCCTTGAGAATACGGCTTTACTTTTGCCAGCCACAAGAGAGCTGCTTGTAGCAAAATAAAGTGAAACCAAAAAGCAGTTCATTCTGTCTGTTTAAAAGAAAGCACTGTAGGAGAAGACGAAGCTCTGACGAAATGGTCTGCTATGTGGACAGGTAGGGAGGGCTCAGAAGTCCATTTTACATGTAGTGAGTCTCACGTTTAAGACCAAAGTGAAATTGTTTGCCAAGGGCTCTCTAGCACAGAGTTCCTCTAAACCTTGGGCAGCAAACGCCAAAGAACTTGTCTTTCCCAGAGGTCCCTGACTAGTGAAACATTCAGCAAGTCAGCCCAGGCTAGGCTGGTTTCTTGGTTATATGCTCTTAGATCCGTGTTCCCTCCTCTCGCAGCACTTACATATTAACCTCTGTGACTATGTCTTCCTCCCCAGTCTTCAAATTTCATGAGAACAAGGTCTGTTTTTGTTTTCCACGGTATCTCCAGAGCTTCACAAAGAGCTGTGTAAACCCATCATAAAGCATACAATAAGCCCATAATAAATATCAGTGGAATAAATAAACGAGCAAAATCAACAAATGTGTGACACAGAACAGGAGTTTTTCATTTAACTTGTATTTTAGAGACAGAGTCTCACTCTATCGCTCAGGCTGGAGTGCAGTAGTGTGATCATAGCTCACTGCAGCCTCTAACTCATGGCCTCAACCATCCTCCCACATCAGCCTCCTTAGTAGCTGGGACTACAGGCATGCACCACCACACCCGGCTAAGAGGAGTGTGAGGACTGACTACTTGCATCCAACATTTCATGGGGACATTTACATTGGGCCTGTGTATTGATATTGCTTAAAATATGTTCTTTATGTTTCACTAAATCTTTAAATCTCTTAGGACTGAGAAAAGCCAAACCCTATGTACATCAGTTAGGGGGGTAAGGTCCCTATATATGCTGTTTTCAAGTTACAAATGTCTGTTTCAGAGCACAAGGATTAATAACTTTAAAATATTTTGAATCTTTTACTTTTATTTATTTAGTTATTTATTTTTTGAGACGGAGTCTTGCTCTGTCACCAGGCTGGAGTTCACTGGCGTGATCTCGGCTCACTGCAACCTTTGACTCCCTGGTTCAAGCAATTCTCCTGCCTCAGCCTCCCGAGTAGCTGGGATTACAGGCACGTGCCACCACGCCAAGCTAATTTTTGTATTTTTAGTAGAGATGGGGTTTCACCATGTTGGCCAGGCTGGTCTTGATCTCCTGACTTCGTGATCTGCCAGTCTCGGCCTCCCAAAGTGCTGGAATTACAGGTGTGAGCCACCGCGCCCAGCCTCTTTTCTCTAGATTGGAAAATATCTTTGTTAGAGAAACATTCCTCTTCTTTAGACTACAAATTGGAAGAATTTCTAAAAATAGAACAGTGACAAAATCCTGGATTGTGGATTTTAGCAAGAAATACCGCCCTGTTAAAGACCTGCTTTAAAGCAAAAGAAATCCCCATAAGTCTGTGGGCAGGAGAATCACTACCACAAGGCCTGAAGTATTTAACTTTAGTTAAATATAATTTTAAACAAGGAGAATCTGCTCAGGTATGGGAATTTGTAGTTCTATAAGGATTAGGGAAAGCAGAAGGCAGAATACAAGCAATATCTCTCAAAGTTGACCTTGAATTTTTAAAAATTATTTATATATATATATGCAGAATCAGGTAAGATCTTGACACTCCAAAATGGTGTCTGTGGCTTTTAGTGAGGGGGAAGCGTGGGGACGTGGGAATAGGTGGGAAGAAGGGAGTCTCTTAAAAGCAGCCAGCTGAAATGTTCTGGCCAAGAAAGGCATCATTTTCTTCCTCTACTAGGTTAGGAAGATTTGAAGGCCTGCATAAACCAAAAGCTGTCACTATAATTCAAGGATAATTGGAGCAAAAGGCTGCTTAGCACCAGAATGAGATGGGGCTGAGGAGATGCAATCTTCCAGCCTTTGGGTTATTCCAGGGAGCATGATCTTCACCTTAAATCCCAGCTGAATTAAATTCTGCTCCTTTTCCTGTCTCCTCACCAAAACTGGACCTGGAGAAGCTATGTATCTGTCTGCATGGAACCCTCACCCTGTGAGCACACACCTCCACTCAGTTCTTTCGTGCTCTCCTCTTCCCCACTCTTCACACACACAGCTACATCTGTTTCCCTTTTTCTCCCTAAATAAACCCACTCCAGGGTTGAAAATGGATACAAACTGAACCCTACCCACCAAATACTGCATCACATTTTCCCAAAAATGACATCACTTTACCCCAGGGATAAAAGGGAGGTATCCTCTTTGCTACCATTAAAGTGTATCTTTTACTTAATTCCCTGCCCTCTCCTCACCAAGAAAACTCAGTGAGGAACCATATAATATCAGAACTGCAGGGACCTTAACAACCATCCAGGCTTTGGCTGTGCAGAGTGTGTTCTGGGGACTCGCACCATCAGCTTTGCCCAGAAGCACATTGGAAGAGAAGAATCTCCAGCCCCACTGAAAACCACAGGACTGGAGTCTGCATTTTAGCAAGATCCTATGTGATTCCTGTGCACATTCCAGTTTCCGAGACATGTGTCTAGGGAGCATGTCTCATCTGCTTCATGTGAGAATCACCTGGGGAGCTTTTACAGCCACCCAAGCCTCACCTGAGACCAAATTAATCCACATTCTCTAGATGTCGATGTGTGTTAAAAGCTCCCTGGGGTGGGGGTGGGAGGTTCTGTTTACGGCCAGAGTTGAGTGGCACTGCTCCTGTCCAACTAGCCCATTTTGCAAGCAGCCTGAGTAACTAGCCCAGGATGATGACACAAGCCAGTGGCAGGGCTGAATTTCAAGGCACAAAGAAGTGTGTCCCAGGGTCCTTCACGCGGGTGGACTCTGACAGTGGTAGTGTCCATTTGCCACATCTGCCAGGAGTGTGGCTCTTTGTGGGCTGAGTCACCTGTGGGGAAGGATTAGAATGTTCATAGGGGGTCACTCAAATCACTGTTTTTAAGCCCTTCTCTACTCCCAAAGAAGTCATTTAATTTGGCCTGGAGGATAGCGTCAAAAAACTATGTAACCAATGATATTTCTGCTTGACCTGACAAATGTGTATTAAATGCATCCATATTTGCCTCCCCCCTCAGCCATCTTCCCCCTTTCCCTTGACCCCAGTTTACAGAAAAAGCAGCCAGCACACACCCCCCTGACAGAAGTCTGTGAAAACCCAACTGAGAGAGATTAAAAGGCAGACAGGGTGTATTCCATTTCCTTGAGGCCCTGGGAAAATGTCACATCCGAGGCTGAGCCAGTCCCGATGAGAAAGCCTCGCTGCTGCCAGCTGGGAGGGTTCAAGGTTTGCCAGGCACTGAAGACACTGTTTATGAAAAGCTTTAAATGTCAAGTACTCTGGCTCCTTAGGGTCCTCCCACAAGATAACGCAGTCTCTTGTCAAGCACAGGCTCGCCCGGAAAATGAGACCTGAGAAAGGGGCAAGGGTGAGGCATCTGTTCAAAGACAAGCTTCTCAGAGGCCCTGGCTTCTTATGTGGAGGAAAACTTATCTCCCGGTTTTGCAGGAGTTAAGAAGGGCAAAAGGGAATGACAGTGCAGGGAGAGAAAGCGGGAAATCAGAAGAGAAAGCAGAAGGGAGAGAAGAAAGTGAGAGAATGCAGGAGGAGAGAAATGTGCGGATATTAAAAATAAATTCAAAGGCCTTGCTTTTCCCCTCCTGGGTTTTCATATCACAGAAAAGCAGCTAAATCCTCTAAGAAAGCTCAAATGCAAGGACTAGGAACGGGGCAGCAGAGAGATGGAGGAGGGGTCCTTTCATCAAAATATTGAAGAATCTCAGTATGTGCTCACTTGGCTGCCACAGGAGGGGGCTCTGGGTGGTCCTACGAGGGAGAGGGACTCCTTCCAGGCTCCCCCAGGACCCACCCTCCCCTCACCAGCAGCCCACCCTCCTAACCCGACAGGGAGGAAACCGGCTCAGTGCTGCCATTTACAATTTCCACTCAGGCACTCTTCACATTTTGGAATGGCGTTTGCCAAGGGAGACATCTCAGCTCCTCTTCTATTTTCAGGTTCCCTCTTGCATAGCGGATGGCATCAGTACTGAGCTGCAAGAAGCAATTTAGAAGGGTGGTTGCTGGGAAGTGGGGGAACCTATGCCAATCTACAGACCTGCAGAGCCTGGGGATGAAGCTTTCATTTTTAACACTGGGATCTGTGAGGCTGACCTATATTTCATTTCTTCTATCGACAGAAGTGACAAGCCGCGAAGGCCAGGGCACAGAGCTGAGCCTCAGGAGTCTGAGGCTTTGAACACTTCACTCAGAGCAACAGAAGCAACAAGACACCAAGCCCCCACCATGGACAGAGACAGCGGCTAGAACAGAAGGTGCCAGAGTGCCTAGGCGAGGGGTGCAGGGTGCACTCAGGTAGACCAGATGGGAAGAACCCGATGTTAGTTTTACCTTTAGAACTTGGAAAGTCTATAGCCAGGCCAAACTATGCCACTAACAAGATGTGGGGTGAGGATGGGGGTGGAGGTGGGTACAAACTGAAGGCCCAGGAAAGGAGAAAATGGGTAAGAGAATGTCGAGAAAATTCGGAGAGATGAAACAAAGGGGCCAGGCATGGTGGCTCATGCCTGTAATCCTAGCACTTTGGGAGGCTGAGGTGGGCAGAGCACTTGAGGCCAGGAGTTTGAGACCAGCCTGGCCAACAAGGGAAAACCCAGTCTCTACTAAAAATACAAAAATTAACCAGGCATGGTGGCACATGCCTGTAATCCCAGCTACTTGGGAGACTGAGGTGGGGGAATCATTAGAACCTGGGTGATGGAGGTTGCAGTGATCTGAGATCACACCACTGCACTCCAACCTGGGTGATAGAGCCAAGACTCTGTCTCAAAAAACAAAAAAGAAAGAGAGAAAGTGGTGGTGTGGATGTGGGGAGAGGGAATGTTAAATTTGCATATTTCGGTAGTGGAACCTGTCCAACACATCAAAGTCCCTTGGTCAAACAGGCAGAAAAGAAGGCAGCATTAAACAATGCGCTCAAAAAGGGTGCCTTAACACCATCAGATAATGCTTTTCAAAATGTGTCTAGTCTCCACTATTATCATATTTCATATTTTATTTCTCCTACTCATTTCTCAAAACCTAACCCTCTAAATCATATTTGTCTGGCCAGCCTTATGATGACAAGTCTTCAAATGCATAATAGCACGTTAAATTTAATTTTATGCCTGAAACACTCAAGGTTGGCACAGCTCCATTATTTTTTTGTCAAACCCTTACATTTTAATCTGCCATCCAGTCAGGGGACTGGAAACTGAGAAAAATCACTTCAGATTATGAAAAATTTTAGACCTTGCACCACCAGAATTTTTTTAAATCAAATTGTCATCTAAATGGAAAGCAGAATAGTGATTTAGTGTTGGTTTAGAGGCCCTGTGGCTCAGTGACAAGAGGCTCCAGGAGGAAGGGCACAGCCTGAGGTAGCTTCTTCCTCTGGGCGTCCACAGGCACCTCACACTAAGCAGGTGTAATATGTAAACCAGTATCTCTCTCCACTCCCTTCTAGAATCCTCAGTCAATGGCACCATCACCCACTTGGTCACCCAAGTAAAATTCCCTGGTGGCAGCAGTGGTGGGGATGGTGGGTCATCGAGACCCCCTCTCGTGCCCCCCTGGACCAGTCAGGACAGGCAGGGCACAGTGATGATAAGAGCAGGCACTGGAGTTAAACTACATGGCTGCGAGTCCCAGTTGGTCACTTGCTAGCCATGTGCCCTTGGGCCAAGTCACTTAGCTTCTCTATGCCTCAACTTTCTTATCTATAAAACCTCTTTAGGCCAGGCAAGGTGGCTCACACCTGTAATCCCCACACTTTGGGAGGCTAGGGCAGGTGGATCACTTGAGGTCAGGAGTTCAAGACCAGCCTGGCCAACAGGGTGAAACCCCATCTCTACTAAAAATACACAATTAGCTGGGTGTGGTGGTGTGCTCCTGTAATCCCAGTTACTCGGGAAGCTGAGGCAGCATTAGCTAAGACTACCTGTTCCTCATCCGCCCCCCACCAACCCCCGTCTGTGCAATTATCAGGACCTGTCAAGTTCAAAGTCCTCTCCATTCCAGGCTCTTTCCTACTTGTAGCCCTCACCATCTCTCACTAGAACCAACACAACATCTCCCTCCTTGGTCTCCTTGTCTGTAGTCTTGCGCCTCTCAAATCCATCCTCCACAGAGCCACCACAGTGTATCAAGACATGACACCAAACTGTTGTTGTTGTTGTTGTTGAGATAGGGTCTCGCTCTGTCACTCAGGATGGAGTGTTGTGGTGCAATCTGGGCTCACCACAGCCTCTGCCTCCTGAGCTCAGGTGATCCTCCCACCTTGACCTCCCAAAGTGCTGGGATTATAGGCGTGAGCCACTACATGTGACCCCACTCCCATTCTTAAAACCCTTCCATGGCACCTCACCTTCCATAGAGTTTAAAACCCAAACTTCTTAGTGTGACACATAAGGAGCCTTTCCCACCCTCTCTCCAACCTCGCTTTCAGTCCCTCCTCTCCCATCTCCTTTCCCATCACACTCTGGTTACACTGAGCTGCAATTCATCTCCATCCTGCTGTTGCAAAGTTCTATGCCTCTATCTGTGTGGTTCTTCTGTGGAAAAGTCCTTTAGGTCCCAATCTAGTCATAATTTCCTTCAGATGACTTCCCAGGACCCCAAACCCAGGCAGGCTCTTTACCCTGGGTTCCCACAGCCTTGTGCATTTCACACTCACCCAAACACACTGAGACCCTCTGGGCCTTAAGGGCGGGGCTCATCTCTCACATCTTTAGACCCTCAGTCCCTAGCATGGGGCCACTGCAGAGCGGGTGGGTTGTTGAACTGAACTGAATCGCCCCATGGGGCAGGTCTTTCTATTCTCATTTGACAGCTGAGGAAGCCAAAATCCAGAGATAGGAATTATACTGCCTGAAGCCACACAGCTAGTAAGTGACTGCACTGGTATTCAAACCCAAATCTATTATTGTGGGTGAGGTGGTTAAGAATATGGACTCTGGAGTGAAAGTGCTGGGCACATATCCCGGCTCCCGTACTTACTGGTCATGTGACCTCGGTCAACTCACTTATCTTGTAGAGCCTCATCTGCAAAGTGGGGATGATTTTAGTACGTCCATCAGAGGCATTATGAAGAATGAACAAAACTACCATATGGTCCTTAGCTTCGTACCTGGAACATCCTAAGCCCTATATAAACTTCAGGATAAGAGAGTCTTAACAAATGAAAAATACCAACAGGATGCATTTTTTTAAAGTATGGCCACTGGCTTCAACACTTTTGCAGTGCAGAATCCATTAATGGCTATGCCAAGATAATCTTGAAGATGATGTTCATTTGGCTGCTCTGGAGAAGTCAAACAAGTAAACAACAGAAAACAGATCAGGTGGTGGGGTGACTGCACCCCATTCCCAAGGGACTGGGTTAGTGAGTGCATCCCTGTAAGGAGCAAGCGGAAACAGTCTGGAGGACTCTGGAGATGTTCAGAGGATGACAGTGAATCCAGAGCAAGCTGTTCACCTCCTGGGAGAGTGGGAGGCCCACAGAACCCTATAACCAGTGGGATGCCGTGTCTCACGCTTGTAATCCCAACACTTTGGGGGGCCAAGGTGGGAAGATCACTTGAGGCCAGGAGTTGAACGCCAGACTAGGCAATATATCAAGATCCCTGTCTGTCCAAAAACTAAAAAAAAGTAGCCAGCATGGTGGTGCACACCTGTAGTCCGCTCTAAAACCTTTCTCAGTCCTCCACTGCGTACAGGATCGTCTAAACTCCGTGTGTTAACCTTCACAGTCCTGACAACCTGAGCCCCTACCCTCCCTTGCTGATTTGATTTTCCACTGTCCATGCCCTGAACCCTTCTTCTCCTTTCCCCTAAGTAAGTCTGCTCCTTTGCCCTGAACAACCACCCACACTCACTCCGGTCACTGTACTTCTTCTCCTGCCACTCTCCTTCTCACCCGTTTTGTTTTGTCTTGAGGCGGAATCTCTCTGTTGCCCAGGCTGAAATGCAGTGGCACAGTCTTGGCTACTGCAACTTTTGCCTCTCAGGTTCAAGTGACTCTCCCACCTCAGCCTCCCGAATAGCTGGTTCTACAAGTGCACCACCACACCCAGCTAATTTTTGTATTTTTTGTAGAGACAGGGTTTCACCATGCTGCCCAGGCTGGTCTCTAACTCACTTGTCTTCAAAACCCTACCACTCTCCCTCTTACCAAGTCCTGCCCTCAGTCAAGCCCATTCAAGCCTGATCTCCATTAGAACCTCCCCCATCCCTGGAAGCAAGCCTGCCCTTTTGGATTCCTGTGGAGCTCATCGTCTGGACCATTAATTTGGGGCACAGGCCACCTTGTATTGCCATTTGTTCTTGACACATCACAGTTCATCCCCCTATCTAGACCGTTAGCTTCCCAAGGAAGGGCCTGTGCCTGGTTCATTCCTTTTTATAACTTCAACACCTAACACAGTGCCCTGAGCATAGCACACGCACA
This sequence comes from Piliocolobus tephrosceles, assembly GCF_002776525.5. Classification (NCBI taxonomy): domain Eukaryota; kingdom Metazoa; phylum Chordata; class Mammalia; order Primates; family Cercopithecidae; genus Piliocolobus; species Piliocolobus tephrosceles. Next base: position 106,589,073 of record NC_045436.1, on the reverse strand, counting down.
ACAAGAGTGTGGGTGAAAATAAGCAGTTGGCCATTGGGAGAATTCAGAATATTAGCCTTTATTTGTGGCAAATCTATCATAGGAAACATAAGGAATGGACATTCACAGGGACAGGATGTATTTCACCAGCATGACGGATGCTTTTGACAGAATCCAATGCTAGGTACTCTATAAATGTTTCATCAAATGAATCAATTACAGGTTGGCAGGTGTCCTCTGGTTATCAAAGTCTAGCAGCAGGAAGAAAGGTACCAAAGCCTTCCAACTTCAAGAACTGCTGCCATTATTCTCATAAAAATCATTAGACCAGGCAACATCTGGCATCTCCCCAACACTTGGGAGAATCTTTCTAAGCCTCTAATAGCTAACCCAAATCCTGTCTTCTCCCTTCTAAGGTTAGTCCAATATGTTCTGTCCTGGGTCCTCTTCCTCTACTAACACCAAGATTCTGTCCATACCAAGGAGAGAACACTTTATAGCAACTGACAGAGCCAGCTGAGCTGTTGCCATGGAGACAGTGGTGATTTCAGGAAATCCATCTGTTTTAGATTGCTCTATAGACTCACCCTAACTTCTTTTACAGATCATGTAGCTCAGGGCCCCTGAAGCCTCCATTCCCACAGCACCTTCTCCCAGCCTCATTTCTAATCTCTCTTCCAAATTCCAAACCTCACCTAGAAACCTTACACGGCCAGGTATAGTGGCTCATGCCTGTAATCCCAGCACTTTGGGAGGCCAAGAAGGGCAGATTGCTAGAGCTCAGGAGTTTGAGACTAGCCTGGGCAACAGGGCAAGGCCCCATTCTCTATTAAAAAATACAAAAATTAGCCAGGAGTAGTGGTATGTGCCTGTGGTCCCAGCTACATGGGGGACTGAGGTGAGAGGATTGCTTGAGCCCGGGGAGTGGAGGCTGCAGTGAGCCAAGATCACGCCACTGCACTCCAGCCTGGGTGACAGTGAGACCCTGTCTCAAAAGAAAAGGAGAGGAGAGAAGAGGGGAGGGGAGGGGAGGGGAAGACAGGGGAGGAGAAGGGAGGAGAAGGGAGGGGAGGGGAGGGGAGGAGGAGAGGATGGAAGCGGGAGAGGAGAGGAGAGACCTTACACTCTAAGGGCTAATTTTTTTTTTTTTGATGGAGTCTCACTGTGTCACCCAGGCTGGTGTGCAGTGGTGTGATCTCGGCTCACTGCAACCTCCGCCTCCTGGGTTCAAGCGATTCTCCTGCTTCAGCCTCCCAAATAGCTGGGATTGCAGGCATGCACCACCACATCCAGGTATTTTTGTATTTTTAGTAGAGACAAGGTTTCACCATGTTGGCCAGGTTGATCTCGAACCCCCAACCTTAGGTGATCCACCTGCCACGGCCTCCCAAAGTGCTGGGATTACAGACATGAGCCATTGCATCCAGCCTCTAGGGGCTAAATTGATGACTTAGGTCCAGTCTCCTAACATTCGGCAAAGTAAAGCCAGACTAGTACCTCCACATTAGATAAAAACAAATGTTGCCATGACAGTAAGAGGCCACTTGTGGGTGGAGCGAGTTGGTGGGTTTGAGGAAGGGTCAGTGTTTGTAGGCAGTGGTTCTCCTGGGTATCTGAAGAAACACCATTGTTTACTTGGAGTTCATCTTTCATTAATTCAAAAGGAAAAAAACATATAGTGACACTTTAATTAACAAAAAGGATACATCTGAGAGGCACAAATGTGTTGTCAGAAGTTTCAACAGAGACAGTAGCAGCAACTCAGGATTCTGGGTGGATGTAGATTCCCTTCCTCCCCATTCTACTTTCCTCCACAACTCTCCCGAGCGGTGGAGCACAGCCCCATAGCCTTCCTGGTCCCCCTCTGTAGGGCTCTCCATGCCTCACTGTCATCATAAGGTCGGGGAGGCACAACCTGCTGCCCAATAATTACAGCACACCACAGGAGCCCCAAGGCACTGTTCCTGCGGAGGACAGCTGTGACAGACAATGTCCCTATCTGTTACAGGCTGAACTGTGTTCCCGCCCAACTCGTATGCTGAAGCCTAACCTCAGTACCTCAGAATGTGATTGTTTTGTATTTGGAGATAGGGCCTTTTAAGAAGTGATTAAGTGGCCAGGCGTGGTGACTCACACCTGTAATCCCAGCACTTTGGGAGGCCATGGCAGGTGGATCACCTGAGGTCAGGAGTTCAAGACCAGCCTGGCCAACATGGCGAAACCCTGTCTCTACTAAAAATATAAAAATTAGCCGGGTGTGGTGGTGCACACCTGTAGTCCCAGCTACTCAGGAGGCTGAGACAGGAGAATCACTCGAATCCGGGAGGCCGAGGTTGCAGTGAGCTGAGATCGTGCCACTTCACTCCAGCCTGGGTGACAAAGCAAGACTCCGTCTCAAAAAAAAAAAGAGAAAAAAAAAGTGATTAAGTTCAAATTAGGTGTTAAGGTGAACTCTCACCCAATCTCACTGGCATCATAAAAGGAGAAATGTGGACACACAGAGAGACCTAGGGTTGTGCAGGAACAGAGGAAAGACCACACGAAGCAGCAGCAAGAGGGCAGCCATCTGCAAGCCAAGGAGAGGCCTCTGAGCAAGTCAGCCTTCCCACATCTTGACCTTGGACGTCCAGCCTCCAGAACTGTGAGACACATCTCTTTATTTAACCCATGCAGTCTGTGGTATTTTGTTAAAGCAGCCCTAGCAAACCAATACAATTCCCTTTTGTCCTCAGCTGCCCCCAGCAGCAACACTATAATCCCAAGGACGACTACATAAAATGTTTATCTCCAGATGAGTGGTTATGTCCTCTTGATATCTACTTTGATATTAATAGAGCTACTCCAGCCTTTTTTGACTGATGTTGCATGTTGTATCTTTTTCCATCCTATTTTTAATGTTTGTGTCCTTATGTTTAAAGAGAGTTTCTTTTGCCAACATATCATTGGGCCTCGCTTTTTTAACCAGCTGACAATCTCTGCCTTTTAACTGGGGTATTAAAACTCTACTGTCCATTACATCACTAGCCTCCCATAGCTATGTAAATTTAAATTAATTTAATAAAATTAAAAATTCAGTTCACGAGCCATACTTCAAGTGCTCAAGAGCCACATGTGACTAAGTATAAAAGAACACAGACAAAAAGAACAGTCGCATCATCACAGGAAGTTCTATTGGACAGCCCTGGTTTAGATCATTTACATTTGGTGCTATTATTAATATGGCTGTTTAAATCTATCATTTTGCTACATATTTTCTTTTTGTCTAATTGTTCTTTTTCATATCTTCATCCTTTTCTGCTTTCTGTGAATTAGTTGAGCATTTTTCATGATTCCATTTTATTGCCTTTATTGGCTTATTAATGACAACTCTGTTTTTAGTGGTTGTTTTAGGGCTCATAGTATGTATCTTTAACTTATTATCATCTACCTTTAAGTAATACTATACTACTTCATATATCATATAAGAATCTTACAACAATCTACTTCATTTCCCCCTTCTTGGCCTTTGTGAAATTACTTCAAATATTCTATATCTAAAAACCTCAAAATACACTGCTACTATTTTGCTTTAAACACTATCTTTTAAAGATTTTCTTTTCTTTTTTTTTTTTTTTTGAGATGGAGTTTCACTCTTGTTGCCCAGGCGACAGTGCAATAGTGCAATCTTGGCTCACTGCAACCTCCACCTCCTGGGTTCAAGCGATTCTCCTACCTCAGCCTCCCAAGTAGCAGGAATTACAGGCATGTGTCACCAGGCACGGCTAATTTTTGTATTTTTAGTAAAGACAGTGTTTCACCATGTTGGTCAGGCTACTCTCAAAACTCCTGATCTCAGGTGATCCACCCACCTTGGCCTCCCAAATTGCTGGGAATATAGTCATGAGCCACCATGCCTTGCTAAGATATTTTTAAAATATGAAAATTTATATTTATCTACAATTTACCATTTCTGTTGCTGTTTAATCCTTTATTTTGATCAAGATTTTCAGCTGGTAGATTTTCCTTTTAATTGAAGGACTTCCTTTAATGTTTGTTGTAGTGCATGTCTACTGGAAATGAATTCTTTCACTTTCTGTATGTCTGAAAAGGATTTTATCCTCATTTTTGGAAGATATTTTTGTTGAATATAGAATTCTCAGTTGATAGGATTTTTTCTTTCAGTGAATTAAAGATATTATTCCACTGCCTTCTGGCTTGAATTGTTTCCAACAAGAAGTCTGCTGTCATTACCCTTGTTTTTTTCCTCTGTCTATAGTATAGTCTTCCCTTAGTATCCACAGTGAATCGGTTCCAGGACTCCATAAGGATACCCAAATCCCTTAGATAACATGGCATAGTATTTGCATATAACCTACATACATCCTGCCATATACTTTAAATTATCCCTTGATTACTTATACCTAATACAATGTAAATGCTATGTAAATAATTGTTATACTATATTGCTTTTTGTATTATTTATTGTTCCATTGTTATTTTTCCTTTTTTTTTTTTTTTTTTTTTTGAGACAGAGTCTTGCTCTGTCACCCAGGCTGGAGTGCAGCAGTGTGATCTTGGCTCACTGCAATCTCTGCCTCCCAAGTTCAAGTGATACTCGTGCCTCAGCTGCCTGAGTAGCTGGGACTACAGGTGTGCACTACCATCACACCTGGCTAATTTTTGTATTTTTAGTTGAGGCAGGGTTTCACCATGTTGGCCAGACTGGTCTCATACTCCTGGCCTCAAATGATCTGCCTGCCTTGGCCTCCCAAAGTGCTGGGATTACAGGGATGAGCCACTGTGCATGTCCCCACCAAATATTTTTGATCTGCAGTTGGTTGAATCCATGGATGCAGAACCCATGAATACAGAGGGCCAACTATACTGTTCTTTTCTCTCTGGTTATTTTAAGATTTTCTCTTTATCACTGGCTTTAAGCAATTTTATTCTTGTGTATATTGGCATGGGTTTTTTCATATTACTTGTATTTATAGTTTGTTGAGCTTCTTGAATAAGTGGAATTTTTAAAATCTAATTTGAAAATATTTTGGCCAGTGTTTCTTCAAGTATTTTTTTCTTTCCCACCACCATTCTGTGGACTCCATCACACTCATATTAAGCCATTTGAAGTTGTCTCACAGCTCACTGGTACTTGCTGCTTTTTTCTTTTTCCAGTGTTTTCCCCTCTGTGTGCTTTTTATAGATAATTTCTATTGCTTTGTCTTCAAATTAACTTTTTTTTTTTTTTTGCAGTGTGTAAATAAATCCTATCCAATGTATTTTCATCTCAGATATTGTATTTTCCATCTCTAGAAGCTTGATTTTGGTCTTTTTTTTTTTTTAATAACTTCCATATCTCTACTTTTCATGCTCAATTTTCCTCTACTTTCTTAACACATAAAATATAATTATCCTAATTGCTTTAGTGGTCTTGTCCCCTAATTCTTTCATAAGTGTCATTTCTGACTCTGTTTCTATTGACTGCTTTTTCTCTTCAATATGGGTTGTATCTTCCTGCTTCTTTGCATACCTTGTAATTTTTTCTTGGATGTCAGACATTGTGAATTTTGCATGGTTGAGTGCTGCATATTTTTTTGTGTTCCTATAAAGATTGTTGAGCTTTGTTCTGGAATGCAGTTAAGTTACTCGAAAATAGTTTGATTCTTTCAAGGCTTATTTTAAAAGTTTTTTCAGCCTCCAGAGTAGCTGGGACTACAGGCATGTGCCACTAAACCCAGCTAATTTTGTGTTTTTAGTAGAGACGGGGTTTCACCATGCTGGCCAGGCTGGTCTCAAACTCCTGACCTCAGGTGATCTGCCCACCTCATCCTCCCAAAGTGCTGGGATTACAGGCGTGAGCCACCGTGCCTGGCCAATTCTAGGGATAATTTTACCCAAATACTAAGGCAATATCCTTCTGAGTACTCTATCCAATGCCCCATGAATTATGAGGTTTTCCATTCCGGCTGGTGGGAAAATAATCTTCCCAGTCCTGTGGGGTTGTTTCCTCTGTTCCTTTTGAATGGTTATTTCCCTGACATTGAGCAGTTTTCTCACATGCATGCACTGAGTAGTACTACCTAAAATACTTGAAGGAGATCCTCTGCACTTCCCTCTCTCTCTCTCTTTCTCTCTCTCTCGGTCTGTCTCCTTTTGCTGTTCACTCTATCTGCTGCAGCTCTTTTCTCCACCTCTCTCTGCAGCTGTCTTCTCTCTGGAACTCTTCTTTGTGAACTCTAGCCATTTTGGCCTCCCCAAACTTCTAGCTCCGTCTCCTCGACTCAAGGACATGGCTGAGCTCTGCTTGGCATTGCAGCCTGAAAACTCTCTCTAGGAAGTTAATCAGGGCAATTGTAGGCTCACCTTGTTTGCATCTCCTTTCTTGGAGATCTCTGTCCTCTTCTGCCTGATGTCTAATATCTGAAAACCCATCTTTCATATATTTTGTCTAGTTTTTTAGTTGTTTCAGACAGAATGATAAATCCAGGCCCTATTTCCATCTTGGCTGGAAGCAGAAACCTATGTTGTCTCCAGAGAATTTTGCTGGAAAGTGTTTCTACAACTTTCTGTCATATGTCTGGCTTTTTCCCTTTTTCTCTTAACTTCTTTTCTTTAAAATAGTCTTTGATACATTTTCTTTTCCTCTACATTTCTTGATAAATACTAAAAACTAAAGATACATGGAAAGGAATGCCACACTAAAAACCCACATCACAAGATAATAATGACACTTTGATCAGGCTGACATGTTCACATGCATGCTACAGAGGACCCTCTGGTTCTACCGGGCTACCCACAGCATGAGGCATAAACATACTCCCACTTGTCCTCTTTTTGAAGGAAAATAATAATAATTTTATGTATATTATATGACTCAAGTGTCAACTTACAAGAAAAAAAAACTAAATTTTAAAGATCACACCTGTCTCATTTATTTGGCTAACTGAAATTAATCAAAAATTTCTTCTATATAAAAATAATAACTAGCAAATATTAATTACATATCAGATACTCATTCTCAGTACTTCGTATAAATTACAATTTAGTAATCAAAGCAATCCCATAAAATAAATACCACAACTATCATTCCCACTTATAGATGAGGGAACTGAGATTCAAGACTTATTAAGGGACACTTGCTGGCTTATGGCAGAAATAGAAACCTAAGTCTGTTTGGCACTAAACTCCATAATACATAGGAGTGATCTGCTAAATTGAAAACACTGTTGCCCGACAGAGGAAAAATACCATTGGCCTAAAATAACTAATAGGATAATAATTTTCAAAATAGGGAACAATATTCTAGTAAGTTAAAAAAAAAGTCTGACCAAAAATTAGGAAGAAAAAAGTAATGAAAATAAGACCTCATCTTTTATTAAGTGAGTTAGTGAAGGGTGGAGGCAAGGCAAAGTTGATGATCTTGGCATTACAAATCAGAGCAAGAGTTATGTGAATTATCTGTAATGAAATGCATTATTTGCAATTAAAATTATAAGAACACTGATCATCTAGGGAGAGTAAGATTAGTGTCCTGGCTCTGGAAAACATCAGTGGAGCTATGTGTGGTGTCTTGCTGAGCGTAAAGTCAAGGTGCGAGTCAAAGAAGAACGAATGGTAGAGACGGGGCTTTAGAAAAATGAAATCATCCTTTGATAGGATGAATTTTTTTTTTTTTTTTTTTGAGACGGAGTCTCGCTCTGTCGCCCAGGCTGGAGTGCAGTGGCGCTATCTCGGCTCACTGCAAGCTCCGCCTCCCGGGTTCACGCCATTCTCCTGCCTCAGCCTCCCGAGTAGCTGGGACTACAGGCACCCGCCACTTCGCCCGGCTAGTTTTTTGTATTTTCTAGTAGAGACGGGGTTTCACCGTGTTAGCCAGGATGGTCTTGATCTCCTGACCTCGTGATCTGCCTGTCTCGGCCTCCCAAAGTGCTGGGATTACAGGCTTGAGCCACCGCGCCAGGCCAATAGGATGAATTTTTTAAATGAGTTTTTGCCTCTTGTCCCCCAGGGCATTGATTTTTCCTTTGAAAGAAGAGGTGCAGGCAGATTATGAGAGGTGTAGTATGAAGGTGGAAGGCTCAGGCCTGAGCCCCGGTCTGGCATCAACTTTTCAGGTAATACTGAGCCTGTCTTGAAACCTAAGACTTTTTTTTTTTTTTAAGTAGTAAGGCCCCCTTTTCACAGAAAACCTTATGTTCAACATACGAAACAGAGAAGAAAAGAGGACTGTCTGATGGGGGCTGGAGGTTGGAGGCTGAGGTCTCATTCTCCCCAACTCACGATCTCCCACTCTGGGTCTCAGCAGGTCCCCAGGAGCCCCCATGGTCTCCCCTCAAGCACATTAGACTGATTCTCCCTGAAGGGTCTTCTGAGTCTAGAGTGAAGATCTCTGAACTCCATTCCCAGCCACTGCCCTGAGATTGTGAGGGCAGTGCCTTTGCGATCCTCAGTTTGCTTAACTGTAAAGTGGGACTAGAGGAATCCCTAAGAGCCCCTCCAGCTATAATACTCTGTCCTTTAATAGGACTCTGATGGTTAATAAATTTAAAAAGGGCCATCCCATTGCAGTAGACTATTAGGGGAAAAAAATTAGCCAAGTAGGTAGTGTTTTCCAGAGTCCATAATGTTTCACCAAGTTACAGAGGATTAGAGATTTTTTTTTAATAAATTGATATAAAAATCAATAAAATTTTGGTAGTCCATAAGCCTTAACCTGCCTTTCAGTATCGAACTGGGGGAAATTTGACAAGGGTACTGATTCAGTCCATATTGATGCTTTTTTTTCTTTTTCGGTAAAGAATTTCCTGCAGTTGAGAGTCACTTGAAAATACTGCAAAGTGGTTAAAAATGCTCAGAAATAACTGAATATGGTTATATAAAAGAATATTCTTGCTCTTAGGAAATACATCTGGAAGTATTTAATGGTAAAGGGTCTTTACCATTGTCTCCAACTTACTCTGAATGACTTAAAAATATGTATTTATACCTAAGTACTACAGAGTGAGAGGGAGGGAGGGAGGGGGTCAATTGGAAATAGATGGTTAATCTAGATAAAGGACGTTTCTGGGTATAAGAGAGTTCCTTGTACTATTCTTGCAACTTTTCTATAAGTTTAAAACTATATTAAAATAAAAACTTACAGAAACAAACCAAAAAACGCTCAGAAAAATACCTAACTGAAATGCATTTGTTTTTCCCTCCCACACCCTTTCTGTAAACTTCCTGTCACACCCCCATTTAAAAGAGAATATTCATGACATTTTTCCCCACGTATTTTTCCCTTCCCCGTCTCCCTTCTCTTTGATAGCTGTGATTGTCGGAGCAGGAGTACCTGAAAGCCCTAAGGGTTGAGGAGTTGCAGCTGATCATCTGCTTAACCACTGCTGACCGTTCTGCTGCTGCTCTTACTGTTTGGACGAACGGAGGCAAGATGGTGCACTTCCGGGTTCTTCTTCACCACCAACTCTTCTGGCGCGCGCGAAAATGCAGCCGGCGCCCGGGAAGGTGCAGATCAACTGGGCATGCGCCAGGTGACGTCAATCCGAAGAGACCAAGATTTACCTGGTCGCACCTGCGGAACGCCACCCCCCCCCCCGACACGCCCCGTGCCCCGCCTATTGCCCTCCCACTCCTAGAAAAGCCACTCTTGGCCAGTGAGCCATGCAGCCTTCTCACAGCCCTACTCCTGTTGGGATGTCAGGACTGTGGGAACTCCGTCGGAGAGCCCCACCGGGAGACTCTGCCGGCCTCCTTTGCCGGAGGCGGACAGACTTCTCCCCCACACCTTAGGTTACCAAAAATAAACCTGCAGTTTTGCTCCTACACTTGCCTACCCGCTGGTTCTTTTGCGCCCGCTGGGCTGGTCTTAGAAAAACAAATCACTTACTTCACCTCCAGAGTACAGTAAGCAAGCAGTTGCATTTCTAGAGATTTCATCCATTCACAGTGATAATAGAAAATAGCCCACTTGCATTTTATTTCTAATCCTCGTTATTCAGGGAAATATTTGTTAATTATAAGAAATAATAAGTATGGGAATGAAGAATATCATTTCCGCAAAAAGGCAGTGTAGCCAAGGCTGCCAGGGCTCTGCACATGTCCCCTTGGCTCTCACCGTTCCTATCTGCGCCAATGGCTTCTTACCGCAAGCTCTTCTGATTCTCTGCCTGAGAGCTTTTCCCAGTACAGGAGGCAAAACAGAGAGCTGGTTTGATAATGCCCTGACAGCATCCATGAGCCAATGGTGCACAGAGTTGGGTGGATAAATGCCTCCTATTCTCTCGTCCTCTGAGGCATGTTCTAATCTACACAACAGCCCAGATGTCCCCAGACAGATGGCCCCAGTCGCCCACAGTGATAGCTGGTTTATTGATCTTTTTGTTTGTTTGTTGTTTTTTTTTTTTCAAGATAGGATCTCACTCTGTCGCCCAGGCTGGAGTGCAGTGGCACAATCACTGCTCACTGCAGCCTCAACCTCCCTGAGCTCAGGTGATCCTCCCACTTCAGCCTCCTGAGTAGCTGGAACTACAGGTGCACACCACCATGCCTGGCTAATGTTTTCATATTTTTTGTAAAGACCAGGTTTTGCCATATTGCCCAGACTGGTCTCATACTCCTGGGTTCAAGCAATCCTCCTGCCTCAGCCTCCTAAAGTGTTGGGATTACAGGCACCAGCCACTGAGCTGGCTGGTAGCCGGTTTATTAACATACCTTGGGTTCTTTCTCATCTCCATCTCACTTCTCATTCCTTTCAGGGATCACCTCCCAGGTAAACTACTTATACTCAAAGTGTTCTCTCAGGCTCTGATTCTGAGGGAACCTGCTGCAAGATAGGGGGTATTTCAAGAAGAAAAGAAAGAAACTAATTTCATTAAGGACCTACCAACGGTGTAGGATGCTATGGCTATGTTATCTCTGTTCAACTTTCACAGCAACCCTACCAGAAAAATACGATTACTCTATTCTCACAGATAGGAGAAGGTGACTCAAAAAAGTAGTATTTCACTTAAGATCACACAGTTTGGGGAGGCTGGGGAGGCTGTAGTGTTCAAATCTACAGCCACATAGTCCCATGCCTACCTCTCCACCTGCCTCCTGAATCCCTTCATTAACCCTGGCAGGCCACTACTGACCAGCTTCCCCTCAAATCCTTCAGGGACAAAGGCTTTGAGTTCATTCCTTTTTTCTGAAACCTAAGTTAATAAAAAAAAAAAAAAGGTGAAAACTGTGTCAGAGGAATTTGGTTCAGTTCCACACACATCTGTTGCATGATCACTCCCAACCACACCTTGTGAACAGTCCCTACCCTCAGGGAGCTTCCAGTCCAGTGAGGGAGCCACACCCATGATCAAAAGCAGCCATAGAATGTGTTAAGTAAGGCACAGATATGCATTCAAGAGAGTTATTTAGCCCACCTTGGGGTTTCAGGAAAGTTTCCTGGTCGGGTAACGCCCAGGCTGAGTCTCAAAGGGCAAAGAATATCCAGGGATATAATAAAAAAAATTTTTGATGGCAATTTCAGCAGAAGGTAGTGATTGAATAAATGAGTGAGTTAAGGGAAAGAAAGGAGTCCAGAATGACACTGAGACTTTTGGCTTAAGCAATCAGATGGAAGGTAGTGCTACTAACCAAGACTGAGAATACAGGAGAAAGAACAGACTGGAAGATGCTGAGGCCATTTTTGTCCATGCATCACTACATCAGACAGTGACAAGTATCCTTTGGATCTGCCAGGTAAGCTTTCCCAACATGTCTTCAGTTACAGAGTAGAGTCTCTTGGGCATATAAGTGGGCATTTGACCCAGGTCTGGCCAATTATAGCACCCCACCCTTCGTCAATAACTCTTGAGCAGCCACATGACTGGTACTGGTTAGCTTTGATTGTTTACAAACATATCCCAAACTCAGTGGCTTGAAGCAACAACAATTTACCGTTTCTGACAATTCTATGGGTTGTCAGGGTGGGTCTTCCCATCTGAAATGGTCTAGCTATGGCTGGATGGTTTAGGATGGCCTCATACATGTCTAGTCTCAGCTGGGAGGGCTGGGCCTCTCTCTCTACTGGCTGGCCTGGGCTTTCTCACATGGAGGCAGAACGGTTCCCTGTGACAAGAGCAGAAGCACCTCTTGTAGGACCCCATGCACCCTAGGTGGGGTGCTCCCCCACTGAGCTCCCCTGAACCCTGTATGCCCTCTTCATAGAATTTTTGCTGCTTGATGAACTGTCAGAGACTGTTTCCTCCATGACAGCAGACACTGTTTCTATTTTATTCATTGCCTCTCATAGTGCCTGGTATCTAGTAGGTGCTCAGTAATTATATGGGTTATGAATGAATGATTGTGATGCATTCCAAAGATGAACAAATAAAGTGGCCAGTTCAATGAGTCATAGGTTTCCTTGAGAAGGAGACTTGAAGGACAGGGCAACATTTCAGATCTCATAGAACTGCAATGCATGGTGTTTTTCATTCCTGATCCTGCAGGCCCTGGCCAGCACCCCAGGACACAGGACTTCACGCTCCCTATGCCAGCTTCAAGGGGGACAATAGTCTTCCTGGTCACTCCCTCCTCCTGCATTCTGCAATTGCATGTGTCCTGCCTGCCTGGGTCCTCGGTGCTGGGAACTGGCCTTCAGGTCCCTAAAGGCAACATACAATCCTCTTTTAATTGCAACAAGAATAACATTATTCAGCACCACACCACACACCCTCCCCATTCCTTCTCTCTCTGCCTCTCTTACTTCTGTACCCTCCTCCCAGGGCATCCTGCCTCTCTTTGTCTCACAGATGCAGGGACAAGCTCCAAGTAGCACACATCAGTGATTTCCCTACTCCAAATCAGCAGGGCCATCCAAGTCCTTCTGCAAGTGAAGGGTACCATGAGATTGGGTTGGTTTCTGACCCAATCTCAGAAACTGACTACCTCCACCTCATGTTCTTCCAAGGCTTAGAATCTCCAGCCCCACACATATTTCAAAGAATTAAAATACCCACATGTCTAAGCAAAGTTTCTCAACCATGGCACTATTAACATTTTGGACTTGATAATTCCTTGATGTGGGGAGTTTCTATTCACTAGATGTTAGCAGCAACCTCCCCCTCCAGTTGTGACACTCAAACACATTTCTAGACATTGCCAAATGGCTTTTGGGGGCGAGGGCTCAGTCCTGGTTGAGAGCACTGGTATAAAGCCTTGAAAATGCACATAGAGGCCGGGCATGGTGGCTCATCCCAGCACTTTGGGAGGCTGAGGCAGGTGGATCACTTGAGGTCAGGAGTTTGAGACCAGCCTAGCCCACATGGTGAAACCTCGTCTCTACTAAAAATACAAAAATTAGCCTGGCATGGTAGCACATCCCTGTAATCCCAGCTACTCAGGAGGCTGAGGTAGGAGAATTGATTGAACCCAGGCAGCAGAGGTTGCAGTGAGCCAAGATCATGCTACTGCACTCCAGCCTGGGCAATAAAATGAGACTACATCTCAAAAAAAAAAAAAAAAAATGCACATAGAAATATATCCTATGGAAATGCATCTAGAAATTTATTCTGAGGAAATTATTAAGGATGTGCATGAAGATGAAGCTACAAGGATGTAGCTTGATAACATCAACACTGCAACAACAACAAAAAACCTAAATTTTCAACAATGGGGGTTAAGTACATCTACACCTTGGAATATGATACTGCCATTAAAAAAACAATCCATGATCCACATCTATGGACATGAAAAGATGTCTACGATGCATACAAGTAAAAAAACAGATAACAAAACAAGATTATAGTATAATTGCAGACAGTGAGACAAATTGTGCATAGAGAAAAAAGGATGAAAGGCTATAGCCCAAAATGTTAATAATAGTAATCTCTAAAATGGGGAGATACAAGTAACTTTTTTCTTTTTCTTTTGCTTGCTTGTGTTTCCTAGGCTGTCAACAATGAACAAGTACTTCTTAATTTATAAAATGTAAGATAAAATTCCTTGAAAAGAAAGAGTAGCCCCAGGTTTTGAGCACAGAAACCCACAAACCACTTCTCCCTGGGAGAAAAGTGGCCTTCCCTCTTCCCCCACCCTTTGCTCCTCCCAGCATGTAAGAGGAATTTACTGCCTGAAGAAAACTGTTACATAGACCCAAAGTCTCTTGGTTCTGTTTCTCTCCCACCCTGCCCGCTTCTCTTCCACCCACTCTGTCTTCCCCGGATTCCAATTAAAGTGGCTGATACCAGCTTTGAGACTGATGGAGGAATTTGGAATTTGACCATCAGCAAAGCTTTAGAGGCACCAATAGGGAAGGAGAAGTCCTTAAACCCATTCCCTGGAACTAACCGTGCCCTGCCTGACTGCCCTCAGCTCACCAAGGGCCCACTCTCTGCAGCTGCCAGTCTTTCCTCTGGCTTGTTCCAGATTCTCTAGGCCAGGGAGTTCAGACCTTTGGCTCCCTTCCTCTCCCCCACAGCCTGCCACTTCACTGCTAATTAGCACCTCCAGCTCAGCCAGGACACGGTGGACAGAAGCAAAGCCATTGCTTCTGCCTTTTGCTAGCGACCAGCCTGCTGGGAAAGAGGTGGCAAGCATTGGTCGGGATGAGTTTGTGGATATCCCCCGGATTCACTGGACCACAGTTGCTTCCCTCCCCTGTTCACTCCTTATTTCACTCACACCCTGGCTGGGAGCTGCTTGTAGCCATGGATTCTGAGCAAGGCTGGGGCTATGGAAGCTCAGTTCAATGGCTTGTTCAATGGCTCTTGGGTATGGCCTAGGAGGGCACCAGCATAGGTGTAGGTGAGGTGTATGCGTGTTGAGGGCAGATAAGGGAAAGCAGGGGAGTAAGAACATCTGGGGCTCAAGTCCTCACTTCCAAGATGACAGAGAAAGAAGACACAACGGTCATGCCCAAAAGGGCCATGCCATGTGCAACCTGTTTGCTGCATGAACTGCACCTGATGCATGTTCAAGGAAGAAGCTCTTAAGAAGTTTGTGGCCAGGTGTGGTGGCTCATGTCTGTAATCCCAGCAGTTTGGGAGGCTGACAGGAGGATCACTTTAGGCCAGGAGTTCAAGAGCAGCCTGGGCAACATAGTGAGACTCTGTCTCTAGAAAAAAATAAAAAATTAGCCAGGCATGGTAGCACATGTCGATGGTCCCAGCTACTCAGGAGACTGAGGCTGGTGGATCACTTGAGTCTGGGAGGTTGAGGCTGCAGTGAGCTGTGATCATGCCACTGCACTCCAGCCTGGGTGACAGAGAGAGACCCTGTCAAAAAAAAAAAAAAAAGTTCATCATTTGAAACATGGTAGAGGCTGCAGCTTTCAGAGACATTTCTGAAGCAAGCATCTTCGACGCCTATGTGCTTTCTAAGTTGTATGGGAAGCTACATCACTGTGCGAATTGTGCCATTCACAGCAAGGTAGTCAAGAATTTATCTCATGAAGGCCGAAAGGACCAAGAATCGAACACCCTCACCCTGATTTACATCTGCACGTGCTGCTCCACAACCTCCACGAAAGCCCATGTAAGAAGCTGAGTCCTTTTTTTTTTTTTTTTTTTGAGACTGAGTCTCGCACTGTCACCCAGGCTGGAGTGCAGTGGTGCGATCTTCACTCACTGCAACCTCCACCTCCTGGGTTCACGCCATTCTCCTGCCTCAGCCCCCAGAGTAGCTGGGACTACAGGCGCCTGCCACCACGCCCGGCTAATTTTTTATATTTTAGTAGAAACAGAGTTTCACTGTGTTAGCCAGGATGGTCTTGATCTCCTGACCTCGTGATCCACCCACCTCGGCCTCCCAAAGTGCTGGGATGAAGCTGAGTCCTTAAGGAATGAAGAAAAACTATTCTCGGGAGAAAAAAATGGAAATTGTACTTAATATAGCATGTGGAGCGTATCTGTGCCAGATATGGTGGGGACTTTGTGTGTGTTAGACCAAGCACTCTAGCGTAAAGTGCCACATAGTGTTTTCATGGGGAAGAAAGCTTATCCACGAACATTAAACCTTAACTCTTCTGCAATATATTCTTGGCCTCCCCAGTTTGCACAGCTGTGTGGAAAAAGGTCATTTAGGCAGCTGTGAATGTTGTGTTAATTTGACCTGACCGAGTTTAAGTCAGTATCCTAAAAATAGGTGAAGATTTTCTAGGAGGCTAGGGAAAAACTGAACATGGTTGAGTGAGGAGCACATTAGGAAGTGACTTAGAGGTGTTCATACCCCTGCTGGAGGCTTTCCTAGGAAATGCATGACCTGGACAGCTTCAAAACTCCTGGCCTAAAGTGATCCTCCTGTCTCAGCCTCCCAAACTGCTGGGATTACAGACATGAGGCACCACACCTGGCCACCAACTTCTTAATGGCCTCAGCCTTGAACATGCATCAGGTGCAGTTCATGCAGCAAACAGGTTGCACATGGCATGGCCCTTTTGGGCATGACCATTGTTTCTTCTTTCTCTCTCATCTTGGAAGTGAGGACTTGAGCCCCAGATGTTCTTACTCCCCTGCTTTCCCTTATCTGCCCTCAACACACATACACCTCACTTACACCTATGCGGATGCCCTCCTAGGCCATAACCAAGAGCCATGAATACTCAAGGATTCATATGCAGATCCTCAGCCTCCTGCTTGGAGTTGGCCTGCGGTGAGCCAGCCTCTTCCAATGCGCATCTTTCTCTGGTGCATTTCTCTATGGATAGAAAAGTCCAAGACACCAGAGGCATTTCTAGAAACTTTGTGGGAGTCTCACAAGAGGAAGAAGTTCCACAAAGTATGGAGAAAGTCTATGCTTTATTTTGTCTGTGTGACAATGGTATGTTTTATGTGTTCTAGAATTCAGAAATAAGAAAGTTAACTAGGGGTACAAATTTATGTTAATCTGAGAAATCCATTTGGGAGTAGATTGTTGAGGCTGACTTTGCCACATAGGTTATATGTGTTTCCTGAAGCTAACACTGTAGCTTGGAGATTTTAATAACATGCATTGTGGCCGGGCACAGTGGCTCAAGCCTGTAATCCCAGCACTTTGGGAGGCTGAGACGGGCGGATCACAAGGTCAGGAGATCGAGACCATCCTGGCTAACACGGTGAACCCTGTCTCTACTAAAAAATACAAAAAACTAGCCGGGCGAGGTGGTGGGCGCCTGTAGTCCCAGCTACTCGGGAGGCTGAGGCGGGAGAATGGCGTGAACCTGGGAGGCGGAGCTTGCAGTGAGCTGAGATCCGGCCACTGCACTCCAGCCTGGGTGACAGAGCGAGACTCCGTCTCAAAAAAAATAAATAAATAAAATAAAATAACATGCATTGTGCTGAAAAACAAAACAAAACTTATCTGGGGAGCTGTGCTGAACTACACGCTGCGCCCATGCTCTTCTGCAGACTTCTGACCACTCGTTCTGGGCAGAAAACCAGATGGATGAGGAGCCAGGGAGCCCTCCTTTTAGCTCCTACATGCCAGACAGTGGCCCTCTCTCTGAGCACCTTAATTAGCCCCATGACATCACGTTGGGGTCAGCAACATGATCTCCATTGTACAGATGAAGAACTGAGACGGCAAGAATCTAAGTTGCTTGTCCGAGGTCACACAGCCAGAAAGTCTCTGAGAAAGTGTCAAATTTCCCCTCCTCGGCCTCCTCTCCCTTCCCAACCCTGGAATGTGGTTTCTCCCCAAGAATCGAGCAAAGTATCTTTCAAACAGCATCAGATATCCAGTGCAATCAAGACAAGTTTTGTGATAGGAAAGTGAGTCCTCAGGGCTGAGGCCTATGGTTTAGTCAATTCCCAGGGAAACAAGCATTGAAAACATTCATGACATCGGAGAGTGCTGAGGACACACACAGGGTACATTATTTCTGGTCAAGGACAGCTTAATAGGTGTGTGACTGGTGTAGTGACACAGGGCCCCATCCTTAGAAGGGCCTCATGCATGGTTAAATGTGCTGCTGTCACCATCTTGAAATTCTTAATAATCATTGAACAGGGGTGCTATATTTTCATTTTGTACTGGGCCCTATGAATTATGTAGCTGGTCCTGCTTCTGGGAAAGTATCTTGGTCGCCTCCCTGCATTCCCCATTCCCAACCATGGGGCTTCCTGTGGGGCCAGGACTCCATACAGTCTTAGTAAGGGATGTTTTCTCGGCCAGTGTTTGAAACCGAAACAAAACAGAAGCCCCAAATTCATGCAACTAAACAATAAAGTCTCCTCACTGAGCAACGCTCCCCCTTTGAAAGCTGATGCTGCGCCCTTGAGACATTTCCCCCTCAAAACCCTAGCCCCCTGTTTACAATAGCAAAGTCATGCAACCAACCCAAATGCCCGTCAATAATAGACTGGATAAAGAAAATGTGGTATATATGCACCATAGAATACTATGCAGCCAAAAAAAGGAATGAGATCATGTCCTTTGCAAGGACATGGATGAAGCTGGAAACCATCAACCTCAGCAAACTAACACAGGAACAG
The DNA here is from genome assembly GCF_002776525.5 of Piliocolobus tephrosceles. Lineage (NCBI taxonomy): Eukaryota > Metazoa > Chordata > Mammalia > Primates > Cercopithecidae > Piliocolobus > Piliocolobus tephrosceles. Next base: position 106,570,672 of record NC_045436.1, on the reverse strand, counting down.
AAAATCAAACACCACATGTTCTCACTCATAAGTGGGAGTTGGACAATGAAAACACATGAACACAGGGAGGGGAACATCACACACCAGGGCCCGTTGGGAGATGGGGGGTGAAGGGAGGGAACTCAGAGGACGGGTCAATAGGTCAACAGCCTCCAGAACCCACCCTGCCTCCAGCCACATTTTGCTAACATGTCACCCCAGGGACCTGGTCCAAGGAGGGTGCTCAAACACTGACACCTATTGCTAATGTAATGAACTGTCACAAAGTTAGTAACTTACAGCAACAAACATGTATTATTACATTTCTACAG
>NC_045436.1:106569441-106570261 GCF_002776525.5 Piliocolobus tephrosceles | reverse complement strand
GTCACAAAGTTAGTAACTTACAGCAACAAACATGTATTATTACAGTTCTACAGATTAGAAGCCTGAGCCAGGTGTGGCTGGGCTGCAATTTTTTTTTTTTTTTTTTTTTTCGTGGGGTGTCACTTGACGCCCGGGCTGGAGTGCTGGAGTGCAGTGGCGTGATCTCAGCTCGCTGCAAGCTCCGCCTCCTGGGTTCATGCCATTCTCCTGCCTCAGCCTCCCAAGTAGCTGGGACTACAGGCGTCCACCACCATGCGCGGCTAAATTTTTGTGTTTTTAGTAGAGACGGGGTTTCACCATGTTAGCCAGGATGGTCTCGATCTCCTGACCTCGTGATCCGCCCACCTCGGCCTCCCAAAGTGCTGGGATTACAGGCGTGAGCCACTGCACCCGGCCTGGGCTGCAATTCTTTAGAAGGATTTGTCCTTTGGAAGGTCCCTACAAGGGCTGCATGCTCTGGGGGCTATTCCTGGCCAGTGGGCCTCAATCTGTGAGCTGGCCAGACCATCCCCCAGGGAGGGGAGGACAAGGTCAGAAAACTTGCCACTCTGATAACCCTTTGATGTCCCCTTCAGAAGAACAAGCTCTCCTCAAAGAAAGGCTTTAAATAACAGCGTTTCTGTCCAGGTAGTACCTATGATAACTACAGGAACCAATGCAGATTAGCTTTCCTCCGTGTCTGGATATAGTAAGCAGAATAACAGCTCCCAGAGATGCCCACATACTGGTATCTGTGAATGTATTACATTACAGAGGAGAAGGTAATTAAGCTCACCGGTGGAATTAAGTTTGCCAACTAGCTAATCTTTTTTTTTTTTTT
>NC_045436.1:106513063-106569041 GCF_002776525.5 Piliocolobus tephrosceles | reverse complement strand
CCTCGGCCTCCCAAAGTGCTGGGATTACAGGCGTGAGCCACTGCACCCGGCCTGGGCTGCAATTCTTTAGAAGGATTTGTCCTTTGGAAGGTCCCTACAAGGGCTGCATGCTCTGGGGGCTATTCCTGGCCAGTGGGCCTCAATCTGTGAGCTGGCCAGACCATCCCCCAGGGAGGGGAGGACAAGGTCAGAAAACTTGCCACTCTGATAACCCTTTGATGTCCCCTTCAGAAGAACAAGCTCTCCTCAAAGAAAGGCTTTAAATAACAGCGTTTCTGTCCAGGTAGTACCTATGATAACTACAGGAACCAATGCAGATTAGCTTTCCTCGGTGTCTGGATATAGTAAGCAGAATAACAGCTCCCAGAGATGCCCACATACTGGTATCTGTGAATGTATTACATTACAGAGGAGAAGGTAATTAAGCTCACCGGTGGAATTAAGTTTGCCAACCAGCTAATCTTTTTTTTTTTTTTTTTTTTTTTTTGAGACAGAGTTTCACTCTTGTTGCTCAGGCTAGAGTGCAATAGTACAATCTTGGCTCATGGCAACCTCCGACTCCCAGGTTCAAGTGATTCTCCTGTCTCAGCCTCCCGAGTAGCTGGGATTACAGGCATGCGCCACCATGCCCAGCTAATTTTGTATTTTTAGTAGAGATCGGGGTTTCTGCATGTTGGTCAGGCCGGTCTCGAACTCCCCACCTCAGGTGATCCACCCAGCTCGGCCTCCCACAGTGCTGGGATTACAGGCGTGAGTCACCGCGATTGGCCGCCAACTAGCTAATCTTAAACTAGCGATAGTATCCTCAACTATGTGGGTGTGCTTAATGTAATAATGAGAGTCCTTAAAAGTGAAAGAGAAGCAGAGGAGAAGGCCAGCGTGGTGTCATGTGAGAAGGACTCAACGTGCTCTTGCTGGCTTTAAAGATGGAGGAAGAGCCCATCAGCCAAGGACAGCACGCAGCCTCTACCAGGTGAAAAAGGCAAGGAAACAGATTCCCCACGAGGGCCTCCCGAATGTCAACACTTTGATTTTAGTCCACTGAAACCTAGGTCGGGTTTCCAATCTGTGGGAAATAATACATTTGTGCTGCTGAAAGTTGTCAGGGCTCAGCCACGAGGAATGCATCAGTGGGCAATGCTGTCCCAGAGCTGCCCACACATGGAGTGCTCAAATCACTCCTCTGTAGGAAGTCAGAACCTTCAGGGCTGTGTTGCCTAAGGATGCTAGGCAGGGCTCAGGAACCAGAACTACCTCCGTGCAAACCCTGACGGCCCCTTACCAGCTCTGTGACCTTGTGCAAATCACTCCTCCCTGTCTCTTTGTTTCCTCACATGTAAAATGTGGATGACACCAGGACAAGGCCGTAGTTCCTCATCCAAAACCTTGGGGTCAGATGTGCTTCAAGGTGCAGAATTTTCAGATTTTAGATAGTGTATTTGCACTACAGTAATGCCCACAGTGAGTCCGTCATCAAACACAATATGACTATTCAGACTAAATAGGTCAGTTTTTGCCACTAAATGGATTCACTGGGTCAAGTTTTCTCTCTACATTAGTTATAAAATAACTTTTGTTCTCAAAATTATTGTTGTTGTTCATAACTACAGCAAGGATACTGTGGCCCGATAATTACTTCATAGAGTTATTACGTGGATTAAAAGAGTTACAATACAGGAAGCACTTAGGCCCATGCCTGATGCACGGAAAGCATGTTTAGGAACATCTGCAGCCAGTTTTCTCGCACAGTTCTACATTCTCTGCGTAGCATGTGCTGTTACAGCTGTCGGGAATGCATTTTCCCTGGTGTTTATGCCTGGAGAACTCCCGTTCGCCTATTCAAAGGTGACTCGGTGTCACCCCCACCATGCAGGTGTCCTTGACCACTCCTCTAGTCATGCCTGCACCCCAGGCCCACTTCTCTGCTGGCATTCATCACACTGAATTATAACTGGCCTAGGTCCATCTCCTCTTCTAGATCTTGTGGGTAGCAATGATAGCTTGCTTAGCTGTGTATTCTTAGCACTTAGCACACACTAGGCCCGTGTCCACAAATGTGTGGAAAATGGAATTTAGTCAGACACCTAAATCTCTCAGCCTGCCAGTCTCCAAGCAGGTGCAGAAAAGCACATCCCAAAAAAGGCTCCCTCGCTGCCCTTGAATCTTAACAGAGATTAAAAACACCAATATGCATATTCAGTATCATCACAACAGTGCCTGGAGAACTTCTTTGGCACCTTAAAATACTTCATCTGTCTCATAAACCCAATTAATATCCACCAGAAATGGCCCTGGCCAAGGGGAGACTTAGGAGATTAATTAATTAACACTTCAGCAATTCAGCAAAAATTTATCTGAGTCCAAAATCTCTCCCTTCAACCTTTAGACCGAAGAAACACCTGGCCACCGCAGGAGGCCCCAGGGGGCCAGCCTGGACCGCTGCTTCTCCAGGGCCTGCTGCTTCCACAGCATCTGGGAGGTCTGGGCACAGGGCCAAGGGGCAGCTTTGCTTTCACAGTGCTTTGCATTTCCTCCTCCCTGTGAAGACACCAACAGTGAGAGGTGGACCCTGGCTAAGTCTAGATGGCCCCCACCAGCCTCCTCACACTCACATAATTGAGAGGGAGAGAAATGGAGCAGGGCCCCCCAGAGGAAGGCTGGAAAAGCCTCAAAATTTAAACAAGTACCAGCTAGGGCTTGAGAATCATTCACACTAAAAGAAAAAAGGACTTGAGTGCTGGCACAGTGGCTCATGCCTGTAATTCCAGCACTTTGGGAGGCCGAGGCAGGCGGATTGCCTGAGCTCAGGAGTTCGAGACCAGCCTGGGCAACAGGGTGAAACCCTATCTCTACTAAAATACAAAAAAAAATTAACCAGGCACTGTGGCATGCACCTGTAGTCCCAGCTACTCAGTAGGCTGAGGCAGGAGAATAACTTGAACCCAGGAGGCAGAGGTTGCAGTGAGCTAGGATCACGCCACTGCACTCCAGCCTGGGCAACAGAATGAGACTCCATCTCAAAAAAAAAAAAAAAAAAAAGAAAGAAAGAAAAAAAGACTTGGAAAGTGCATCTCCTTTTCAAGAGAAGGGAGGGGAGAGATTCAACAGCAGAAGGAATAGAAACATCCACTTGGGTTAGGCTGTGGTTTGAATGTGTCTCCCTAAGTTCATGTGTTGGAAACTTGATTTCCAGTGCCACAGTGTTGGGAGGTAGGCCTAATGGGAGGTGTTTGGGTTATTGGGCCACTGCCCTTATGATGGAATTAATGCCATTATTGTGGGAGTGGACTAGTTACAAAAGCATGAGTTGGGCTCCCTCTTGCTCTCTCTCTCTCCCTCTCATTGCCCTTCCACCATAGGATGATGCAACAAGAAGGCCCTCACCAAATATCAGCCACTCAATCTTGGACTTCCCAGCTTCCAGTATTATGGAAAATAAATTTCTGTTCATTTTAAGTTACCCAGTAGTATTCTGATATAGCAGCACAAAACAGACTAAGACAGATTACTGTCCTAGGTGAGGGTGGTCATCAGCCCTCATCACCCTGTGGGTGAGCAAAATCACCTATGTCATGTGGCCACTGTTGACAGGATGCAGGTGAGGATTAAGTCCTCCCCACCCCTCAGTTGCATTTAACATCTAGAGCCTGGCTGTCTTTCCGCCCATTTGTCAGTGGCTCAGAAACATTTACAAAGGGCCCTTGTATCTTGGGTCGCAGAGGAGACTAGCTCTAGGATGCCCCTAAAGACAATTTAGTTCTCTAAAGAACTGCACTGTGTCTCCAGCCTGCCTGAAAAGGGGGCATGATTGATGGAGGGAAGTGTCTGCTCCTCTCCAAATGAGGTGATCATAAAGTCCCCAGAGATAAAAAGGGACCTTAGAGAAGAGCACTATGAACCTCCATATTTAGAATTAACAAATTTGTTAGAATACAGACATATAGCAGAAATCCAGAAATACAGCGGAAATCCAGAAATACAGTGGAATGACAGCACCAGTGTGCTTATCTGGTTCTGGGGGTAATAACTACTCCCATAGCAGGGCTGGTCCTTCCTGGGAAGCAGCTGCTGCACCTAATTTAGTCCTCACACCAATCCTAGAAAAGGTTTCCTCTTCCTCACCCAAGGTGCAGGTTAAGTTTTCTGCCCAAAGCTACTTATTTGAGGCTTTCTCCAGGGTCCTTTTTCACCTCTTACTTCCTAACAGCTTTTCCCCAGACATCTAAGGGACGATCCAAGTACCTATTCCCTTCCCCACCCCCATGCTCCCCCCAGAAAACAAGTTACTCCACCCCTATAAAGTATTCTAGGTCCTAATACTCTCCCTGCTCCTGTGAAACTCCCATTCCCTCAAGGTGTCAGCCCTGTGTTGGAAGAAAATAGATGCTGGAAGCACTTCACACCAACGTGTGGATTCCTATGGAGGGAACACACCCACAGCTATTCACATTCCTAACATTGTGCCTCTCGTCAACCCTAAGGAATCTGGGCTGGAATTTCAGTCACTCTAAGGAGAGCCACACAACACTGAGGTGGGAGATGGGTGATGTCCAACTGATGGGGACACAGCATCACTCCCAGGCCACCTGCTCCTGGGCCTGAATGTCTCTAATCCCCTGGGTGTAAGAACCACTAGCAACACTTGATTAAATGCAGATTCCTGGGTCTGGCCCCAGAGATACTAATTCTGTAGGTCTGGATGGAGCCCTGAAATCTGCATATTCAACATGCAGCTCAGATGACTCCGATGCAGACAGACATAGACCACACTGTGCACTTCAGTACGACTCACTCATGACCGATTCCTGCTTCTCTGTTTCCACCCATCTCCAGCCTCTCACAGCTGTTTATCCCCCGGACCAGGGAGTTAGTAGCGAAAATGTTGCCCCCAAAGTTTTCCATGTGGACATTGTAGCCAGAATGACCTCTGCCAATACTTGACACTTAGTAATTTACAGATACAATTGCCTGGAATTTGCTTCAATCTAATCCAAAGGGTGAAAAAAATAGCTAAAGAGGACATGGCAAAGATGTCTGATAGCATTAGACTTTCCACTGTGCAGTAGAGAAAATCAAAAGTAAATATCCAGATTTTTTACTCAGCAAGGCCAGATTTAAAAAGGAAAAAAAACTGGCCAGGCACGGTGGCTCACACCTGTAACCCCAGCACTTTGGGAGGCTGAGGTGGACGGATCACTTGAGGATGGGAGTTCGAGACCAGCCTGACCAACATGGAGAAACCCCGTCTCTACTAAAAATACAAAATTAGCCAGGCATGGTGGCGTATGCCTGTAATCCCAGCTACTTGGGAGGCTAAGGCAGGAGAATCGCTTGAACCTGGGAGGCGGAGGTTGCCATGAGCCAAGATTGCACCATTGCACTCCAGCTTGGGCAACAAGAGCGAAACTCTGTCTCAAAAAAGAAAAAAAAAAGGAAAAATATTAAAATTAAAAAAAGGAAAAAGATTTTAAAAAGAAAGAATGTCGGCTGGGCGCGGTGGCTCAAGCCTGTAATCCCAGCACTTTGGGAGGCCGAGACGGGCGGATCACGAGGTCAGGAGATCGAGACCATCCCGGCTAACACAGTGAAACCCCGTCTCTACTAAAAATACAAAAAACTAGCTGGGCGAGGTGGCGGGCGCCTGTAGTCCTAGCTACTCAGGAGGCTGAGGCAGGAGAATGGCGTAAACCCAGGAGGCGGAGCTTGCAGTGAGCTGAGATCCGGCCACTGCACTCCCGCCTGGGCGACAGAGCAAGACTCTGTCTCAAAAAAAAAAAAAAAAAGAAAGAAAGAAAGAATGTCCAGATTTTGATAACTATGCTGTGGTTATATTCTTGTTCTCAGAAAATATACACTAAAATATTTAGAGATAAAAGGACAGATGTCTCCAATTTATTCTTAAATGGTTCAGAATATATATATATATATATATACACACACACAAGCCTATATACATACATAGAGGAAATGATAAAGCAAATGGGGCAAGATGTCAACTGGTGAATGTGGATAGAGTCTACGGGAGTTCCTGGTACTATTCTTAACAACTGTTCTATGAGCTTGAAATTACACATCCAAGTAAAACAGTTACAAAGAAAAAAAATCCCCAGGTGCATGTGAGGCAGCGATAACAGACTTTATTCTCTTTATTTTGTATATGTTTAACACTTTCTATAATTTAAAAAAAAAATACCTATACCAGGCTTCAGGTGATGGTTTGAGTGATGCTCACCCCAGGCTAGCTGGAGAACCTAGACACAATTTACAGCCTCATGGGAAAATGAATTGTGAGTGAGGAGTACACCTAAATCTGCAGTGCCATCTTCCACATCATATTCCCAACCCCTAAAGCCAAAAAGAAATCGCTTCACCATTTTATATTTACGGTGTTATTTCTCTCTGATGATAAAATTAGTATCAATTCTTTTTGGGGGGAGGAAATCTTATGCAAAGGCAATTGTAAACCAGAAAATAAAATCACATTTTAGATACACATTGCCTCTATCGTAAAAGGAGTTTCTATTAAGACAAGTGAGTGAAAGCCCCAGAATTTAGACAGTGCTGTAATGCCTTTCTTTACATGGTTTTGGGACATAAATTTAAGCCAGAATAACAGACTGATTTTTTTAAGTTCTCATTAAATTAGAACTGTGAAAGGGATAGAAGCTGAAGATTATATGGATTATGTAAGAAGAGGATGCAAATGCAGAGGTGATATTAAAAACATCTGACAACCCACAGGGTACCAGCCAATCAAAAACAGTCAGAACAGATGTAGATTTAAGCCCTGCAGCTGGGCCAGGCATTAACCCTTTAGCTCCTGGATTGTTGGCGATTCCAGGAGTACCAGGGAAGGCAGCAGCTATTCACTATTTCAATATTTTAACAACTAGTAGGGCCACAGTGGCACACACTGCGCACACACCGTGGCACAGCTCTGTCCGTAGGGAATAGTAGTTCTAATAGTTGTGGCTTGTTCCAACTCTCATGGGAGCTCTGCCAAGTTAAGTGCAGATCCCATCCATACTTACAGGGTAGTGGCTTCTCTCGCCGCCCCCCACCCCCCTCCCAGCTCCAGATGACGCTGTAGCAAACCAGAATATGCCGCTCCAAAATATGCTACTCTGGCATAAGGATTATTCTGAGCTGAAAGCAACTGAAAGGAAGCAGATATAAGAAGAGCTCTCTGCCCTCCCCTTATTTGCCTAAAAGCGGGACATAAATTTACAAAGGCAAAAGGGTCTTCCTCCCCTCTTTACCAGGAAAAGCAAAGGATGACCATGGAAGACAAAGTCAGACCCCTAGCAGCCTTGAGACATCAAAGGAACCTACATAACAAGCCTTACTAACTACCCTTTATCAATTTGCCTTCCCTCCAGACTCAGAGTCCTTTTGGTTTGTCCTGTCACTTCTTTAAAAATTTACTGTTCTTTGTTGAAAATGGTACGTACGCCTAAATGCAAAGTCACCTCCTTGAGAATTACTCGTTCCCTGGTTCTCTCTCATGTATACCTGAGGTATATATGTCCATAAACTTCCATTTGTTTTTCTCTTGCTAGTTTCTCTTTTGCTACAGGGGGTCTGTCCCTCGTAAAAATGACAAAGGTTGGAGAGAAAATTATTTTTTCTCCCTCTACAGAGTATAAAGTAACTTGAGTATAGCTAAAAAAATGCTAATGACTCACCCACTTTTCAATTGCTACAGAGCCAAACAATGGATTTGGGGGCGAGAGGTGGAAGGGGGGAGATATGTACGCATTATTCACACTTACTAATAAATATCTCCTTTGGCTAATAGAGACTCCAGGGCAAAACGAATGTTTCTGGGGACACTCAAGTGAGTCATAGGCTGAGAATAGAGATGAGCTTTATTGTAACCATCTGCAAAAGCTTCTTACGAACCTATTAGAGGAGTGGGTTGATAAACTACTCCACGGGACAATTACATTTTGGAAATTCATTTCTAACTTCATGCATGGAAGTTTGAAAGTAAAATATTTTCCATTATCTCCCTCCGCCTGAAGAACAGTAAGCTGGTTAGGGTACTGGGGGAAATGACAGCTGTTCCCTTCAGTTATGAAACTGAGAAGGGTAGAGACCTGATCTTTGTTTTCTTACACAATGGGTGCCCCAGGCTGTACGTAATTAAATACTTGCTTAATAAATGCTTTTTGATGTTAAAGAGGAGGGTGCTGTTAGAGATGGCCTTTCCAACTTAGGTCATAGGCTGCATTTGTAAGCCATTGTCTCTTCAGAGAACCAAGCTAAAACCAACACAGCCCAAATAGCAAGTGTGTGACAATGTTCATAGAATAGGTAGTGATACAGGAAAAAAATAAATTTAAACCTGATTTCTAAACTCTATTCATGTCCTGTTTCATTTTCAAGCTCATTGACATTTGATTTTTTTCTCTACTTAAGAGGCAATCTTTGGCCAGGCGCAGTGGCTCACGCTTGTAATCCCAGCACTTTGGGAGGCCAAGGCAGGTGGATCACCTGAAGTCAGGAGTTCGAGACCAGCCTGGCCAACAAGGTGAAACCCCATCTCTACTAAAAATACAAAAATTAGCCGGGCTTGGTGGCGCATGCCTGTAGTCCCAGTTACTGGGGAGGCTGAGGCAGTAGAATCACTTGAACCTGGAAGGTGGAGGTTGCAGTGAACCGAGATCACATCATTGCATTCCAGCCTGGGGAACAAGAGTGAGACTTCACCTTAAAAAAAAATAAATAAAAAAATAAAAAAAAAGGCAATCTTCAAAAACTTCCACCCCAGAAGACCCAACAGCCACCAGGAGCAACCCAGATCAAGCATTACCTTAAGTAGGCACGTTACATGCTTTGTTTGACTGAAAGGTTTTACACAATGGCTATGCCACAGTCCCGCTCTACACATTTTTTCTGACATCTGCCCTTTAAAATAAGGTTTTCCATCCTCTCTAGCCAAAAGCTATTGTTTTGTTTCACACAGTTAGCACCCTCCTCCTAAGCAAGATCTTTGTTCCTAGATTGTTTGTGCAAACAAAAAGTACCTGCTGTGTGAGGTTAAGTGAGGATGCACTGGCCTTATAAATACTCCCTTTTTAAGCAAAATCTGAGGCAAGAGAACAGAAATCTGGTTGTGACTTCATCAGTGAGATTCTTTGTCACTTGAAAGATGTGGAAAATGACCAACCAAGAAAACGATCAGTCTGGGGAAAGTATGTCACCATGGAGAACCTTGGTAAAGAACCCATTCTAAGTCACTGGTTTTCCCTCTTTTTTTTTTTTCCTAATTCACTTCCAGGAACCCTCTTACAAGGGTGTTTAAAAATTCCCTGTGCCCAGAGTAACCTACCACTGTACTGAGAAGAGCACACTGAAATGTAAAACACAGAAGCCAGACCTTTCCAGGGAATGGAGGCAACACCAAGGAAGGCCATGGAGAAGAGGTGCTGGCTGTCTCAACAGCCACGACCTCCGCTTCCTTCAAGCCAGAGCCTCCATTTTATTTGGGTCTTTTGCCCTAGCCGCATGTGACTCAGTGGCTGCTATGGTCTGAATGTTTGTCTTCCCTCCAAAATTCCTATGTTGAAATCCTTACTTTCAAGGTAGTGGTATTAGGAGGTGGGGCTTTGGGGAGGTGATTAGGTCATGAGGATGGAACCATTAGGAATGGGATTAGTGCCCTCTAAGGCACTAAGAAAAGGCTGGTGAGCTAGACTCAGTGACTCATGCCTGTAAGTCGAACACTTTGGGAGGCTGAAGTGGAAGGATCACTTGAGGCTAGGAGTTTGAGACCAGCCTGGACAACATAAAAAGACCCCCATTCTCTACAAAAATAATAACGTAAAAAATTAACCAGGTATGGTAGCCTAGCTGTAGTCCTAGCTACTTGGGAGGCTGGGGTAGGAGGATCCCTTGATTCCAGGAGTTTGGGGTTAGAGTGAGCTGTGAGTACACCATGGTACTCCAGCCTAGGCCACAGAACAAGACCCTGTCAATCAATCAATCAACCAATCAATCCTTTTTAAAAGGCTGGAGAGAGAAGAGACCCTTCACCCCTTTTGCCATGTGAAGACACAGCAAGAAGGCACCATATATGAATAAGGAAGTGGGTCCTTACCAGACACCAATCTACTGATGCATTGTTTGTGGACTTCCCAGCCTCCAGAACTCAGAAATAAGTTTCTTCTGTTTAAAAGCCACCCAGTTTGTGGTATTCTGTTATAGTATCCTGAACAGATGAAGAAAGTGTCCAACCCTGATCAGGCTGAACCACCCATAGTAATCCATCCCCTTCCCAATAATTGGTTTAACAACGGACACATGACACAATCCTACAAGTGAGACTTTTTTAAAAAATCTTTTTTTGACAGTCTTGCTCCGTCACCCAGGCTGGAGTGCAGTGGCATGATCTCGGCTCACTGTAACCTCTGCCTCCTGGGTTCAAGCAATTCTCGTGCCTTAGCCTCCCAAGTAACTGGGATTACAAGTGTTCATGATCACTCCCAGCTAATTTTTGTATTTTTAGTAGAGATGGAGTTTTGTTATATTGGCCAGGCTGGTCTGGAACTCCTGGCCTCAAGTGATCCACCCATCTCTGTCTCCCAAAGTGGTGGGATTTCAGGCATGAGCCATTGTGCCTGGCCACAAGTGAGATTTAAGAGGACACCAGCTGTGAGGATCAGCTGTGAGGTAACCAGGAAAGATTTTGTCTCTGATAAAATGAAACTTCAGGAAGGGGCCGCCTCTCTCTCCTTCCATAGGACATTGTTATAACTCCATGTGCTGCCTGGAACTCTGGCAGCCACCTTGTAACCATGAGGAAAACTGAATGCGACAAGCAACCATAGCAGAAAACAAACTGGCTATTTGATGGCATTGCTGGGTCATCCTAAAAGTGCCCTATCTCAAGATTTTTTATCAGTGAAATTAGAAATTTTCCTTTTAAGCCATTTGAAGCTGAATTTTGTGATACCTGCAGCCAAAAGCATCCTAATACAATTTGCTACACAAGTTTGCAGAAGGCAGCCCTCCCCTCAGGCCTCCCCACTGTTGCCCGTTCGTCTGCTAAATAGACAAGCTGGATTCCCAAGGGCCATGCACAGTCTCCTTGCTATTTTTCCTCAGCTCTATTCGTGAAAATAAAATTAATTTTCTAGTCCATGAATTAAACATTGCTGCTGCCGGCTGAAAGATTTTAACAACATCCTTTTGTTGACAGAGAAGCAGGATCCTGACATGTTCTAAAATAAGCTACAAGGAGTCAGAAGGGTAGGAGGGGAAGCAAAGGGGAGGAGGCCATCAAAAGGAAAAACTGCAAAATGCCACTCAAGTCCAGCTTCTCTAAATGGTCAGCCTGTGATTGAACTCGTGTGCAGATGAATCACCTGGAGATATTGTTAAAATGCAGATAGTGATTTCTTGGGGTCGGTGAGGTCTGGGATTTGTTTTCTCTAACAAGCTCCCAGGTGATGCTGATGCTGGTGGTCCGAGGACCACACTTTGAGTAGCAAGGCCCTTAAGGCTCAGGCAACTGCAGCTGTAAGACTGTCTGCATGTTTGTTCTAAAGCTCTGGAATGTCTCTAGAGAGAAACCAGCAACGTGCCAAGACCCACAGAGTCCTCCTCCAACCTTCCTAGTAAGCAGCAGGCCCCGCAGTAGCCCCAACACCTGCAAAAATGGGGAGCGAGATGAAGGAAGACAGATCCTTCTTCCCTGGAACGTGGGCTCGTGGGAATCAGCTGCTAAAAGGTAGTTTCAAAGAAAGAATGAGGGGGAATGGGAACAACCCCCTCTCCACACATGTACCTTTTAGAAACAGGGGAAAGAGTACAGGATAAAGGAAGGAAGGGGAAGGAGGACGGGCTCTGGGTTTGGTCTGAGTTTGTGATAGCCTTAGGGTTTTGTTGTTGTTGTTGTTGTTAGTGTATTTGTTTGTTAGTAATTTTTCCCCCAGGACTGAGTCTGAGTCTGTGAAATCAAATGCCCAACTGAGATTTTATTCCAAGCCTCCCCTCAGCTCCATGCAGCCTGAGGCAGGTGCCCAGCCCCACTTCAAGCCCACTTAAGAGTCAGGGACACTCGCACCCAATGAGCTGTTTGTCCCAGCTTCTTTCCTGAATAACTTCACACATCCCACCGACAAGTATTGGTCTAGAAATTGGGCTTGAGACTGTTCCTCCACACTAGAGATCATTGGTATGTGCAATGGGCTGAGAGGAGGAGGTGAGAGCCGGTGGGAAGGCTGCAGGGAGCCCTGGGCAGCCTCTCTTTCCACAAACCAGATGAGATCTGCTGAATCTTCTCACCTCTAAGCAGAGACCTCCAGCGCGTCTCCCTCTCCACGTCATGTTCCTCTCTCTCCACTCTACTCACCAGCAATGCTGAACAACTGAGTTCTTGAGCTGCCCTGCCCTGTCTCTCTTTCCTCAGGACCTTTGCTCAGGCTGTGATGCCAGCTCACCCAGCCTCTCCACAACCATCCCTGTACCTGCCAGGCTCCACTTGGCTCCTACCTTTGGGGAGCCTCCCAATTCCCCCTAAGCTGGCACTGCTTCTCGGTCCCACAGCACCCGAGTATGGATGGTGCCTTGAGGGGTGTCACCTGTGCACCTGTTTCTCCAACTGGCCTGTAAGTGCCATGAAGTCAGGGATGGTGCCAGTGCTTGTCAGGTAATGAGTAAGTAATAAATATTGTTGAATAAGGAAATTGAATAATGGTTCTCAGCGTGCTGTGCATTAGAAACACCTGAATAGCTTAAAATAAAGAAAAAGCCAGGGCATCTCTTTTAGACATTCCAATTCATTAGGCCTAGGTAAAGAAAGGCCCAGGCTTTTGATAATTTTAAAAGTTACCCAAGTGATTCTGATGTGCCACTATTTCTGACAATCATTGGAATGTGAAAAATGATTAGTAGGCTGGGCGTGGTAGCTCATGCCCATAATCCCAGCACTTTGGGAGGCCGAGGCGGGTGGATCATGAGGTCAGGAGACTGAGACCATCCTGGCCAACACAGTGAAACCCTATCTCTACTAAAAATACAAAAATTAGTCTGGTGTGGTGGCATGCACCTGTAGTCCCAGCTACTCAGGAGGCTGAGGCAGGAGAATCGTTTGAACCCGGGAGGCGGAGGTTGCAGTGAGCCGAGATCGCGCCACTGCACTCCAGCCTAGGCGACAGAGCAAGACGCCATCTCAAAAAAAAGAAAGAAAAAAAGATTAGTGGATGAATGAATATGTGCCTGCATGCACAACTGTGAGGATCTCTCTTGTGGCCATTCACACATGTAATGAACAAACAACAGGCATTTGTGAGGGACAACAGCTGGTACCTGTTGTTGTAGCCACCAATCCATTGTCAGGGGAAATACAATTGGGGGGAAAAAAACAAAAAACAACTGCCTTTACCCAGGACCAGGGCTTCCTGATAACCACGGAGCTTTCTTTATCCAGTGGGCTGGCTAGACTGCCTCGCCCTCCAAAGGAAGAGAGCTGAACAGAGGGAATGAGCGAAGAGAAACACTAAGGAAATGTGTGGATGGAAAAGGAAGGCTAACATTTACTCTGTGCCGACTTCCAGGCAAGCTACTTACTGCACTGTTTCATTTGATTCCAGGTACAGCCTAATGCTGGTTGTACTCTTATTACACCCAAGGTTGTAGCACTTCCAAAGAAACATGGGACAAAGGAATGGGTAGACTGCATTCCAGAGAATACAGAATTTCAAAATAAATGTTCAATGAAAAAAAAATGCTACTCAAAGATACTTTTATAGATCCTTAAAACAATAACAGCAAAAAACAAAAAACAAAAAACACACACACAAAAAAAACACGGTTGTGTCACCCTTTTGCAAATCGATCACTGACTTTTTCCAAGCAACTATTATAATTTTATGCCACACACAAAACTAGGTGAGGTGAAAACTAAAATATTACAGCAAGTTCATGATTAAATATTTGGATTTAAAAGCTGTGCCTGGCCAGGCACAGTGGCTCACGCCTGTAATCCCAGCACTTTGGTTGGCCCAGGCCTGTGAGTCACCTGAGGTCGGGAGTTTGAGACCAGCCTGACCAACATGAAGAAACCCTGTCTCTACTAAAAATACAAAATTGGCCAGGCATGGCAGTGCATGCCTGTAATCCCAGCTATTGGGGAGGCTGAGGCAGGAGAATTGCTTGAACCCAGAAGGCAGAGGTTACAGTGAGCTGAGATCACGCCATTGCACTTGCACTCCAGCCTGGGCAACAAGAACGAAACTCCATCTCGAAAAAAAAAAAAAACGCTGTGCCTTACATTTAAGTCACAAGTACTCCAAGTCCAAGACAGACCAGTAAGCCAGTGCAGGTTTCATGACCAGGCCCCTACCTTGGGAGGTAGTAATAGTAGATAGCATTGAGCGTCTACTCTTTAGCAAGCCCTTTAGCATATGCCCTATCCAGGCACAGTGGCTCATGCCTGTAATCGCAGCACTTTGGGAGGCCAAGGCAGGAGGATCGCTGGAGCCCAGGAGTTCAAGACCAGCACTGGCAACATAGTGAGACCCCATCTCTACAAAAAAAAAAAAAAAAAAAAAAGCTGGGTGCAGTGGCACACATTTCTAGCCCTGGCTACTTGGGAGGCTGAGGTGGGAGGATCACTTGAACCTAGTAGATTGAGGCTGCAGTGAGCCATGATGGCACCGCTGCCCTCCAACCTAAGTGACACAGCAAGACCTGTGTCAAAGAAAATACATATGCCCCAATTCTCAAATAACTGTCAACTCAGTATTATTGTATCCATTTTACAGATGAGGAAACTGAGGCTCACAAACTGTAAAGAAACGAGTCTGAAGTTAAACTTAGCAATGTCAGGCTTCGCACCAGTTTCTACTCTGCAGCTCTCTTTCTCATTTCATGGTCACAGTGCCGTCAGCAGTGACCTTGATCCGTTTGTTTGTTTTAAAATTGAGTCAATAATGTTAACCTCAATCCATGTACATACTTGTTGGGACTATTAGCAAAAGCACACTCTATTCTCTGCGGTCTAGCTGCAATCCAGGCTTGGGTAAGGCTCTTAATGCTTGCCCATTTGTTAAAAATGCAAGAGTTGTAACAACAATGGGCTTGGAATTACAGGGTTTGAAAGGAAGAGCCATTCACTTTTCTTAGATTTTTAGTAGTTTAATTGAGCATTAAAGATTTTTTAAAATGATGAGTCAAAGGAAGAGGGAGGGAGAAAAACAAGTCAAAACTCAGACTCTAAGAGACTCAGAGAAATGATGTGGTCCTGTTTCTGTAGCAATTCTAACTGGCTGTGCTCAAAAATCCCAAAGAAAATGCTAAAGACCAGCTGAGTTGTCAGCTGAACAAAAAGATCCCAGCTACAAAACAATGATCTTTTGGAGGAAAACAGGAGGAAGATGGAATGAAAGAGAAGGGCATGAAGGAGGGAGGAAGTATAGAAGGGATTTGTGTTCATCTCTCTTTGGAACGTTGAGAAAGAGCCCTTATTTCCAAGGCCAAATCTATCTTTTCTATGCAAGAGAGGCAGTGAGGCCAAGTTCTGTGCCAGCATTGTGGAATTTATTGTGCTGCCGGAAGAGTTTTTTTTTTTTCTTCTGCTAAAGAAAAAGGGCCAGTATTAGGACCAATAATAATGACAGTGAATAATTAACACCAACCAAGAGCCAGGCACTGTGCTCAATGATTTACACACATCATCTAATTCGATTCTCACAACTTTAGGAGCAAACAGTATTAACATATCCATTTTAAAGGTGAGAAAACTGCTTCAGAGATGTAAATTTGTCCAAGGCCATTCACCTGGTAAGTAAGTAGAAGAGCAGGGATTCACATTCAGATCTGCCTGTCTACTGAGCCTTGCTTACTCTAGAAAACCTTGGGGCAAGACAGAAGTCCATGACCATGCATTCTTGGGGCTCCTCAACAACCTGAGGTACTTGATGGAAAAGAAACACAACCCAGTGAAGACATCAGGACCAGATACAGGTTACCTGATGCCCAGTGGAAGACAGCTCATCTTTGGGCACATTTCAGAATGTGACTGGTGGACCAGCACCTTCCAAGCCCCAGCTTCTACTGACCACCCCATCACCCCACACTGCCTTGTTAATCTCCACCACTTCGCAGCTTCCTTGGCATATACTGAATCCCACATAGGATGGTGCAGATGCTCCAAGAACCCAGCAGGGCACCATAGAACCCTATATCTGCCTTAACAGTGGTCACATTTGCCCCAAGACAGGATAGAAGGATGGCTGATCTATCAAAGGAAACAGGGAAAATTACTGCTTTGCATGCCTGGTGCTGTCACTGAAGTTATCTCATGAGGAAAATAGTCATGATGTCACTATGGGACACATTTAGGGGACTCGGATGACATTTAGGGAAAAAACAGAAAAGGCCCTGATGTTTCTGGGAGGCAACAGCCAGATGTCTGGAGGCCATCAGGGGAGGCTGCGCTGGGAAGCAGCCCCAGGACTCACACCTCCACACGGTAACTGCAAGGCATCACTCCCTGTTCTACCCATCTTGGGATTCAGGGCATTGACTAACTGTCCCTGTGGCAAGGAACTCTCAAGCAGGCATTTTTGTGAGCTCAAGCCTTCAGATGCAGGTTTTTTGTCTAGTTGGAGTTTGCTTTCTGTCCTTGAAAGTCATGAACTCAAAAAAAAAAAAAAAAAAAAAAAGAAAGTCATGAACTCATTGCTGAGGACCTAGGGGCACCAAGAGCATTCTGTTCTGACCGCCTGCCCACTCATAAAACGAAAAGGATAAAAAAGGAAAACAACATGCTCTGGCCCCAGGGAGAACTAACAATTGATGAACTAACAATTTGATGGCTCTTTCACGGATGACATTTTACTACCACGCAAATTACTCTCCGCACACTGCACATCCAACACATCCCCTGCTGGGTGCACTGCATAGAGGCCTCTCGTTTCCAGCGCAACCTCATCTGGTGTGGAGGGTGGCAAGCAATGGACAGGCTAAGCCTATTTCCTCTACAAGTCAGGTCCTTGAAGTGCATGAGCAAACCACTAGGGCATGAACTTGGCCCTAATGCTACACATAACTGGTAGGGAGGTGATGAAAAAGGGCCTTCGGTGGGGGGGACATTTGTGGATCAAGGCACCAGGGCTTTCACTGAAAATAACCCTGAGTCAGTCGTCTGCCTAGTCCCTCCGCTTACCCTATGTAGCCTAGCCATGAGCACAGCTGATCTTAGCTGGTCTCTGATTGTTCCTCATTTCTTCTCTCAAAAGCTATTCATGAGACTGGGTACAGTGGCTCACACCTGTAATCCCAGTACTTTGGGAGGACTGTCTGAGCCCAGGAATTCAAGACCAGCCTGGGCAACATAGTGAGACCCCATTGCTACAAAAAAAAAAAAAATGAAAAAGAAAATAGCCAGGTGTGGTGGTGCACATCTATAGTCCCAGCTACTTGGAAGGCTGCAGTGGGAGTATCGCTTGAGCCCAGGAGACTGAGACTGCAGTGAGCTATGATCGTGCCACTGCACTCTAGCAAGACTTTGTCGCACCAAAAAAAAAAAAAAGGCAGCAGAAGCAGTAGCTATTCATCAGATAAGACCCATTGTTTGGAATGTTTCTAGTCACAATTTTGGACCTTAAAACTCTAATATCTACCATTGTCTGCTATTTTTCTTTTTTTTTAGGGAGGCAATGAAGGTGGGGAGAGAATTAAGACTTAGGGGTTCACGCCCGTAATCCCAGCAGTTTGGGAGGCCAAGGAGGGCTGATCACGAGGTCAGGAGATCAAGACCATCCTGGCTAACACGGTGAAACCCCGTCTGTACTAAAAATACAAAAAATTAGCCGGGCGTGGTGGCGGGCGCCTGTAGTCCCAGCTACTTGGGAGGCTGAGGCAGGAGAATGGCGTGAACCCAGGAGAGGGAGCTTGCAGTGAGCCGAGATTGTGCCACTACACTCCAGCCTGGACAACACAGCGAGACTCCGTCTCAAAAAAAAAAAAAGACTTAGGAAATAGCAGATTAAGCAAAGGCAGAATTTATCCAGGGAGGCAGGGAGGTATGGGATGGGGTTTGGGACATGCATCACAAAGGGGAAACCGGATTCCTTCAGTTTGTTAACTTCTCTAAGGAAGCTAGAGGAGACCCCGGCCTGGGAGGTGTCCTCTAAGCAACAGTCTTTCAAAACAAAGGTACTATCTTCACCACAGAGTGCGGTCTGGAAAAGGCAGAGGTGATCTGGCAAACTTGGAGAGAAGGGCCTTGTCCTTGTGGCTCCTGGTCCAATGCCAGGGTCTTGGGGCTCAGAGGCTGTAAGGAGTGGAGTCTGTGAGCCCTAAGCATGTAAGATAATATTTTAAGTGCTCACTGTTCCCTGAGCACTCTCTGAACACCACAGCTATTAAAGATAAGCCTCAATCCCCTAGAGGCCACCGGGCTCTGAGGGCCAAGCCCAGCCCTGCCTCTAGAAGGGGGGGGGGGGGGGGGGCTTGTTGGAGAACTCTGGGCAATAAGGGCTTTGGTTGGCAGGGTGGGAGTGTTCATGAAGCAACAGCAGAACATCATAGTCTAGTCAGTTGGAGAATTAAACCAACACGTAAAGGTGATGGTAAAAAGGACACAGAAATGAGGAGGTGCACTGAGAGAAGGAAAGATGAAGCAGGAGATTTCCCAGAGCTTTGGGGAGACTTTAAAGGCTTTAGGGATCCCGAAAGATCCTATCTCTCTAACCACCCCTCCACTCTACTGTGCCCTCCCTGAGCCACACAGAAGAGGTACCCACTTTTGGATGGGTTTGCTTCCAAGAGCAGGTTTTCAAAGGAAGGCTTGGAACCATAGTGGCCCCATTATCTACCTAGGCATTTGCAGCTGGCACCATGCCAAAAAAAGCCTTGTAGAAAGGTCTTATTTTCTTCCTTCCTCTTCCCCTATGAAAATAAAAGTAGGTTGGGTTTCTTAGAGATCAGGGAAACGGGAGCTGGAAGGGCATCTTGGATTACCTCGTCAAATTCTCACTCAGCATATCAATGCCTGTGCCTTTTGTCCTGGCTACTGCCGCTTCAGTAAAGGAGGCCAAAACCAGTTATTGCGGCCAGGGCAGCTGCGAAGTGGTTCAAAGATCAACGACTGGGGTCGTGCAGGGTGGGCACGGAGCCCCTGGAGCCTAGGGGAAGGGGAATAGTGGTCTGTGCCTGGGCTCCCTTCCCTATTGGCAGGAGTGGGGGTGCACGGAAGGAGGGTACCAGGAGAGCCACAGGTGCGGAACAGACCCGCACTGGCCAAATGGTAACAGGGTTTGGGGAAGGCTCTGCACAGCCACAGTTGGAGCTTCGTGCTAGGGTCAGACCGCTCTCGCCATGGGCTCGGTTTGCTCACCGAGAAACTTCCGAGGCCGGAGAACTGCAAATGGGCATAGAAGATTGTGGAGGGAGCAGGGACAGGGGCCTTGGAGAGGCAAGAGGGGAACCGGTATCTTCCATCTGGTGCGCGTAAACCAAGATTCCATCCTGTGCCGGTCTCTCCTCCCTGGTCCAACTCCCTTTCTTTTCCTCATCTCTGCCCCCAAGGTCCGTGGCCCGCGGAGATGATGGGGGAGGGAGACGGGGATAGGAGAGACCCATGGACCGCACGGGTTAAACAACCACGCGCCCGTCCTCCCTCACTGGGAACCGATTCAGCCCGTGCCGAGCCTCTCCTTTCGCGCGCCTCTGCGCACAGCGGTGACGCCGCAGAACTCCTGGTCCCCTCGGCTCTCCATCGGGAAGCCGGCAAATGCGCTTCCTTACGCAGACCGCGGCGGGGTAGGGGGGCGTGGAAGTTTAAAATACCGGGACAAAAACACCTGCCCGTCCCAAGGCACGGAGAACTGGATGCTAAGGGCCCCCACCCCCGGCGGCGCGCAGCGGGAGGCGAGGAGAGACCGGGGGTCGCTGCGCACCGCCCGCAGCCGAGGGGCCAGCGGCGACCTCGCGCGTCCCAGCGCGGCCTGGCCACTGAGCCCGGGGCGCAGGGGGCGCCGGCGGGACTTACCCCAGAGCAGAGTGAGCGGCTTGGCTTTGGGGATGAGCACCAGGGAGTACACGGCCCCCAAGTGGAGCAGGCTCATCAGGACGACGTTCCTCCAGACGATGTTCTGCCGCTGCCCGCGCGCGCCTGGCCTCTCCGGGCCGCCGCCGCCCTCCGAGCTTTCGAGCCCAGCACGGATTTCTTCCTTGGCGTCGCAGAAGGGGATCTTCCCCGCGTCGGTGGCCGGGCCTGGCATGGCTGGGCGAGGTGGGCGCCCGCAGCAGCAGCAGGCAGGCAGGCGCTCGGCCGGAGCGGAGATCGAGGGTGGGGGCGGGGGCTTCTGCCTTTTAGGGGGCAATTCTTCGCACGTCCTGTCCCCTCCTTCCCGCCCTTCTCCCGGACTCCTGCGCTCTTCCCCAGGGTCTTAGCGTGGCCTAGGAATGCAGATCTTGGCGGCCGGCATCTGTTGCTGGCATATGCCCCACACGGCTGCCCGGGCTGAACTCAGCGGCGAGAAAGAGGAGGCGCGCGCGGGGCGGGAGGGGCGCGCGGCCGGGGAGGGGGGGCTGTGGAAACGGAGCTGGACCGGTGACGCGGGAGGGAGCGCTCCGAGGGAGCGTGGAAGAAAACCCTGCATAGCTACAGCCAATCAGGAGCGGCCGTGCGGCTCTTAAAGAGGAAGGCGCCCCCCGGCCTCCGCGGCCGGGCTCTTCTGGGCCGAACTGGGGAGCCCACTGGGCTGGGGTTGGCCGCCTCCGCCCGGGGGCGGGTGGAAGGTGGCTCCCGGGACAGGGAGCCTGCAGGGCAGCTCACAGCGCTTCTGCTGTTGTGTGTGTGTGACCCCCAAAATGCCTTTTATGGTATTTTTCCAGTCCCTCCCCTTGACAAAAAAACAAAACAAAACAAAAAAAACTTCCTGACACTATCATCCCTTTGAGAAGCCTTCTATTTCTTCTCAAGCCTCAGGCCACCTGGGTTGGAGAATTTTAAATACTTGCTTGGAGTCGCAACACTAGTTAAGGCCAGGCCGACGATGAGAATCAGAAGTGCCTGAGTCTGCCAGTTAGTAGGGCTCCTCAGGCCAAGGGAGGGCTGGAGGGAAGCTGCTGGTTCTGAATTAGGCAGCTGTGGATGACCCAGGCACACAGTAAGTGCTCAGTTTGGTGCTTGTTAGGTGATGCACAGATGATTTAGGCCAGTTCGCTGCCATCGGTGCCCTGCCAACCCGCTCGGCCCATCCGCCGCGCCACTCTGTTTGTGGTCAATTCTAGCTAATCAGCGCACTTCTACACCGTCTCCTTAGCTCCCAGTGAGGAACACTACCTTGAAATCAACACAATTGAGAATCAGGCTTTACAAAAAATCACCCAGAACGTTCCAAGGAAAATTAACCTGTGAAAGATTTGTGTCTGCCCACTTCTCTCCTAAAGCTGATGGTTTACGAACTCTCCAGAGAGGACCCTAGTTGCACAGAAAATGGAGGGAGGGTTGAGCTGGAAGTGTCTGAAGCAGGTGTGATCGCACTGGCCGGCAGGCGGCAGAAGGAAGGGCTCAGGACCGCAGCTCTGAGTTCCAGTTTTAACTGGCTGGAACCCAGCCCAACTCTCTGGACACAGATTTCCTTACCTGAGAAGCAGAACTAGTTTCTACTCTTACTTCCAGCTTGCATATTCTATGAATGTGAGTTAGAAGGGGCGCCATTATGTTGACCAAAACCTGCGGATTTTTAGATTAACCGTTGTTAGGAATCATTTCCAGGATTTCAAGAGAGGGGAAAAAAATTTAAATACTGCCTGCATGAAAGGGCCATGTATAAGCATCTTATTGTTAGCAGATCTGCGCCAGTCCCAGCAGCCAGACAAAACAATGCCCGATTTAAGCTGAAGCAAGGTATGTGGCACTTGTGGAATCCAGGCCACTGAGTCGGTGTTCAGACGGAGCTGAAATTATAGAATTTGCCTGGAGACCAGATAAATGTCTGCGCTATATAATGACCAGTGAGACAATGGAACATGAAGCTGGAGAGTGCGAATTTCATCAGCCTGCTCAACCTAGGCTATGTAATGAATCACTTTTTCTTCTCATGCTCCCTCTGCTCCCCATACCCAGCAGACCTTCCTACTCCCTGTGCCTCTCTAGTTCAGACTGTCCTTTCTCTCTGTAGTAGGCTAGTTGCTTGGCCAAAAGCCTCTCTCCGGGTTATTGGAAAGTCTCAATGCTGTAAAGACCCTCATTCTAACCATTCAATCATTTATTTGGCATTTATTGGGCATCTGCTATGTGCCAGGACTAGTGGGCACAGGGGATCCAAGGATGAATGAGGTATGGTCCCACCCCTAAAGGAGCTCCCATCTAGGAGCAAAGATGGATCAAACAAATGTAACCTCTTGACTATGACCTTGGAAGGACAGAAAGTTACAGTCCATTATCAGAAAAAAAATTTTAATTAGGCATCGAACTTACTTACAAGGAATCCAGGGAAAGCAGCAAAATAGTTCCTTATTGCACCCCCCCAGCCCCAACCCCAAACCTTGTTTATTAGGTCAGCTACTCTAACTTGAATCCGTCTTGAATGAACATCTTCCTCTCTTCCCTCCAGTGGGTCAGACCAGGTATGGCCAATCGTTTCAGCTGGCTGTCCTCATAATGGAGAAGATGTTTCTGTGTGTTGAAGGAGGAAAGAAGTGTTATTTAGGTTTTTCAGAGCCTGCCTATAAAAGGATTGTTGAAGAAAAATGGTCCCTCCAGGTCCAGCCTCAGAGTGAAACATCTGCAAGATACAAGATATACTCTTGCTGATAATGAACGGTCCCCTTTAGCCTATTATGCAACCGGGGTCACTGCCTCTTTTCTCTGTCTTGCCAAAGACCCTAGTATATTTTCTTAGCTTCTGGTCAGGACCCCAGGAGTGAATGAGTATTCACCTGTCCCAGGATGGGGGCAAATGGGACAGTAACCCTTATCCTGTCAAACACATAATTACCAAAAGTGTGATAAGAGCTATAATGGTGGTATATGCAAGATAATGTGGAGGTGCAAAGGAGGGAGTTGTTAATTCACACAGGAGCAGGGAGGAGGGGGAGTGATACCTGAGGAAGGATTTTTTAAAAATATTTAATTGTAACATTAATTAAATATTTAATACATGTAACATAAAATATATGTAACAAAATTTAACATTGTAACCATTTTTAAATGTACAGTTCAGTAGTGTTAACTACATGCACATTATTGTGCAACCCATCTTCAGAACTTTATCACCTTGCAAAACTGAAACTTTATGCTCATTAAACTCCCCTTTCAATCTCCATCCAGACCCTGGCAACCACTGTGCTACTTTGTTTCAATTAGTTTGACTACTCTAGATACATCACATAAGTGAAATAATAGAGCATTTGTCTTTTTTTTTTTTTTTTTTTTTTTTTTTTTTTTTCTTCCTTCCCCCGGGCTGTAGCGCAGGGGTGCGATCTCGGCTCACTGCAAGCTCCGCCTCCCGGGTTCACGCCATTCTCCTGCCTCAGCCTCCCGAGTAGCTGGGGCTACAGGCGCCTGCCACCTCGCCCGGCTAATTTTTTGTATTTTTACTAAATACGGGTTTTCACCGTGTTAGCCAGGATGGTCTCAATCTCCTGACCTCGTGATCCACCCGCCTCGGCCTCCCAAAGTGCTGGGATTACAGGCGTGAGCCACCGCGCCCGGCCGAGGATTTGTCTTTCTGTGACTGACTTATTTCATTTAGCAAAATGTTTTCAAAGCTCATCCAGGTTGTATGTATTAGAATTCCCTTCCTTTTAAGACTGAATAATATTCTGTTGTATGGATATGAATTTTATTGATTTATCCATTCATCCATCAGTGGACATTTGGGTTGTGCCACCTTTTGGCTCCTGGAAATAAATGTTGCTATGAACATGGATGTACAAAGATCTCTTCAGGACCCTGGTTTCAATTCTTTTGGGTATATATGTATATCCAGAAGTGGTATTGCTGGATCTTATGGTAATTCTATGTTTAATTTTTTGAGGAACTGTCATACTGTTTTCCATAGTGGCTGCACCGTTTCATATTTCCACCAACAGTGCCCAAGGGTTCCAATTTCTCCAAATCCCCACTGATACTTTTTCTGTTTTTTAGGTAATAGCCATCCTAGTGGGTAAGGAGTGATATCTCATTGTAGTTTTGATGGCTTTTCCTTAATAATTAGTGATATTGAGCATCTTTTCATGTGCTTGTTGGTCATTTGTATACCCTCTTTGAAGAAAGGTCTATTCAAGTCCTCTATTTTTAAATAAGGTTTTTGTTGTTGTGGTTGTTGAGTTGTAGGAGTTCTTTACATATTCTGAATGTCAACCTATCAGATATATGATTTGCAAATATTTTCTTCCATTCTGTAGGTTTCCTTTTTCACTCTGTTGATTGTGTTCTTTGATGCACTGACATTTTAAATTTTGATGTAGTCCAGTTTATCTATTTTTACTTTTATTGTTTGTGCTTGTGCTTTTGATGTCATATCCAAGAAATCATTGCCAAATCCAATGTCATGAAGCTTTTCCTCTATAGTTTCTTTTAAGAGCTTTATAGTTTTAGCTATACAACTTACATTTAGGTATTTGATATACTTTGAGTTAATTTTTGTGTATTGTATAAGGTAAATGCCCAGCTTCATTCTTTTACATGTAGTTATCCAGTCTTCCTAGCACCATTTGTTGAAGAGACTGTCCTTTTCCCATTGAATGGTCTTGGCACCCCTGTTGAAGATCAGTTGACTGCATATATGAGAGTTTTTCTTTTCTTTTTTTTTTTTGGCTATATCACTCCATTGGTCTATATGTCTGTCTTTATGCCAGTACCACATTGTTTGAATTATTGTACCTTTGTAAAAACTTTTGATATCAGGAAATTTGAAGATCAGTTGACCGTATATATGAGAGTTTTTTTTTTTTCTTTTTTTGGGCTATTTCACTCTGTTGGTCTATATGTCTGTCTTTATGCCAGTACCACATTGGTTTAAATTATTGTAGCTTTGTAAAAACTTTTGAAATCAGGAAGTTTGAGACTTCCAACTTTGTTCTCTTTTTTTTTGTTCAAGATTGTTTTGGCTATTCAGGGCTTACTGAGATTCCATACCAGTTTTAGGATCTTTTTAGTTCAGCCAGAAATGATATTGAGATTTTGATAGGGATTGCAGGGAATCTGTATATAACTTTAATTAGTATCTTCATGTTAATGATATTAAGTCTTCCAATCCATGAACATAGCATATCTTTTCACTTATTTATTTCTTCCTTAATTTCTCAGCAGCATTTTGTAGTTTTCAGTGTACAAGTCTTTTGCCTTATTGGTTAAATGTACTGGGTAAGGATTTTGAAAGATTGTTGTCTAATAAAAATATATCATGAGCCACAAATTCAAGCCACATGTGTAATTTTAATGTAGCCACATTAAAAAGGTAGAAAGAAACAAAAAAAACTTTAATGATATATTTTATTTAACCCAATATATCCAAAATACTATCTTTTCAATGTAAAATCAGTATAAAATTATTGACACATTTTATACTTTTTTCATACTATGTCTCAAAAGTCCATGTTTCCACTTACAACACAACACACCTTAATTCAGATTAACGACAAGTGCTTGTAGCCACGTATGGCTAATGGCTGTCATATAAGACAGCACTGTTGAAGTATGAATAGTTCAAAGAAAGGGTAGGGGATGTTCCAGGCAGAGAAAAGAGCGTGAGTAAAGTTTTTGCACTTGGCATTCAGGGAGGTATATGGAATATCTGAAATGAAAGCAGGGAAACGTGGGAGATGAAACTGAAATGCCATGCAGTGGGCAGCAGATGAGGGTAGGTGGGTGTCTTGAGTGCCGTGCAGACAGAGCTATGAGGTAGGTGAGGGGAGCCACAGAAAGCCTTTATGTAGCACAGTACTGGGATCAAGTGCGCTGCAGAAAGACCACTCTAGAAGAGAGTGGGGAATGATTGCATTGGGGGTGCACAGAGCTAAGATTGAAGATGTGAAACTCAGTTAGGACACTATTTTAAGAATCTGTTGAGTAATGATGAGGGCCTGCATTAAGGCAAGGGCACAGATTCTGAAGAACAATAAATAGAGAGGATGGAATCAAGCCAGAGAAACTCAAATGGAAGAGTCAAAGGGATTTGATGCTGGATTAAACATAAAGAAGGAGGAAGGAAAATCTAGATTCTTTTGGGGTCTCTGGACTGGGTATTCAGCTGAAGAACAATGTCACTCACTGAAATACTAAGTTTGCGTTTATTTCCTCTCTTGTAAAGTGAAAATAATACCTACCTTATAGTATTCCTGTGACAACTAAAGTCAATATCCATGAAGTGATTAGAACAGTGCCTGGCACATAGTAAGGAATTAGTAAATATTATCACCATAATCATTATAATCTTTTTTGAGATAGGAACTGAAGAAGTAAATTAAAGAAGAAAAGGAATTCTTGTTTTAGACACTCAAGTGAAACTTTGGGTGGATGTTTGAATATATAGGTGCCTGGAGCTTGGCAAAAAGTCTAGGCTGAAAATAACAATTTAGTCATGGTTCAATATAGTAAAATCCATGTCAGTAGAAACAGTTGGCCAGGAAAGGTAAGAAGAGAAAAGGGCTTAGGATAGAATCCTAGTGAACCACTATTTATGAACACGGCAAAGAAAAAGAAGCCAGTGGTATGAACTGAGAAGGAAAAATGAGAGAAGTGAAAGAATCAGCGGAGTGTGGGAGAGCACGATTCACAATGTCGAAAATGTTATGGAAAGGCCAGGAAAGAAGGGGAATGAAGAGCTCACTGTATACAAAGGTCATGGCTGACATTTGTTGAGGCCTTTTCAACGAGTGATGGGAACAGACCTTGTACAGAGGTGACTTTAAGATAAAGAGGGAGGAGATAAGCATAGAATGCATATGTAAGTTAATTTTTCTAGGTGCGTGGCAGTAAAGAGGAGAGGGATAGAGAAACACAGTTGAGTGTGTGCTTTCTAGGGCTGGATGGGATCAGGTGAACAGATGGTTGGGCTAACTTAGAGCAGAGGGACAGCTTTTCCTTGGAGACTGGAAGGAAATGAGGATGAGGGGAGCTTACAGCGTGGGCCAATAAAGTGAGGGAGGACGCCATGATGGCCTGTTTGCTCTGAAGGGAAGATCAGGTGTCTGCTGGGCAAGCAGAGTGGAAATTTGATAAAGAGTTGGGAAAAAGTGATGAAGGCCTCCAAGAGCTGTTGAGGAAAATGAGAGAGGAAGCTGATCAAGAACACTTAAAAGGTTGCCTGGCCAAATTAAAGGCCCAACTAAGAATGGTTGCCACAAGCTTAAACTGGCTAACTCTGCACTGTTGTGGTTACACAGCCTCCTTCAGCGGTCTGATGGAATATCCGTATTGAAGTTGCAGGGTGGGTTTGACAGGAGGACAAAGGATCCAGGTACTCGTGGAAATATGAATAGAAGGAAGCTAAGATGTTATAAACAGTGGAGAAATCAAGGGAACCAAGGTTTTGAAGAAATTGAAGAGAAAATGTGTTAGGGAATGAGAATAAAGGAAGTAATGGCCATTGTGCCCCAAGAGTGGGATCCGAGACTTGAGACCTATGGTTGTGAAAGAGTTTCCAATGATAAGCTCCAAGGTGAGGCCACAGGATTATAGTGGAGGGTTGGCAGTTCCTGGAAATGAGGAAGATGAAGTATTATGGACAGGACCTCCAAAGGGGGTTGAAATCACAGGGCTGCATCCAGATTTAGCTGGAGAAGATTGTGAGCTGGGTGCCCAAGGGGACTTCCTAAAGAAAGACAAGTAACAGCTTTCAAATGTCAATGAACAGTTAGAAGATTCTAAATACAAACTCGCAGCTCTGAGATGTATGAGGACAAGACCATCACAGCCAGAATTCCTGGATTCTGGCCAGTAGTGCATACCTTGGAGTAGAAGTTGCTTCTGGTAGATAGGATAGAAATAAGACAAAAAGTTTTATATGTTAAAGCTACCTATAAAAACTGTGTGTGTGAGAGAGAAACATGATGAGGCATGTGGTCTGGTATGATCAGGAGGGCTTCATGGAGGAGGTGGCAGCAAACAAGGCCCTGGAAGATAGGTGATTTTGCAGAGACCCCCACTTGGATAATAGCCTAAGAAAAGCCTTAGATATGGGGGTGAGCCTAGCAAAACACCTAGCACTTAGATAAGGTTGTATTTTGGCCAGGCACAGTGTCTCACACCTGTAATCCCAGCACTTTGGGAGGCCAAGGCGGGTGGATCACAAGTTCAGGGGTTCAAGATCAGCCTGGCCAAGATGGTGAAACCCTGTCTCTACTAAAAATACTAAAAAGTTAGCCAGGCATGGTGGCAAGCACCTGTAATTCCAGCTACTCGGGAGGCGAAGGCAGAGAATTGCTTGAACCCGGGAGGCGGAAGTTGCACTGAGCCGAGATCACGCCAGTACCCTCCAGCCTGGGCAACAGAGCAAAACTCCAACTCAATAATAATAATAAAATAATAATAATAATAATAATAATAATAATAATAAATATATATATATAGTATTTGCACAGCAAGGTGACTACAGTCAACAATAATTTATTGTACATTTAAAAATAACTACAGGAGTATAACTGGATTGTTTGTAACACGAAGAATGATAAATGCTTGAGGTAATGGATACACCATTTACCCTGATGTGGTTATTATGCATTGCATGCCTGTATCAGAATATCTCATGTACCCCATAAACATGTATACCCACTACGTACCCACAAAAATTAAAAATTAACAATAAAAAAGCTCTTTTCCTTTCTCCGCCATCGTGGTGTGTTCTTGCCTCCACTTCTCGCCATGTCTTCTCACAAGACTTTCAGGATTAAGCGATTCCTGGCCAAGAAACAAAAGCAAAATCGTCCCATTCCCCAGTGGATTCGGATGAAAACTAGAAATAAAATAAGGTACAACTCCAAAAGGAGACATTGGAGAAGAACCAAGCTGGGTCTATAAGGAATTGCACATGAGATGGCACATATATTTGTGCTGTCTGAAGGTCACGATCACATTACCATATCAAACTGAAAATGTCACCACTCTCTGGAGAGTTCGACGTATTTTCCTCTCTGAATCTATTATGAATGCGTTGGTTGGCTGAGTTCAGTAATAAATACGTGAGGCCTTTCATTTCAAAAAAAAAAAAAAAAACAATAAAAAATAAATAAAAAAAGACTGGGTTGAAGTCCGGCCCTCCCACTCTGAATCAGCACATCTGAGTACTGTGTGATTTGGGGACAATGAGTCTCTTTCAGATCTTCAATTTCATCCTATATATTTTGGGAATTAAGACAGATCTAATCTGGTAATCCTTTCCATGCAAAGTACCAAATAATCTCAACATCAGTATTTTTATGTGCAAAATGGAGATAAGACCACACATCTCACAGGAACAGAACTTTGTAGAGTTTGGCACCTAATAAGTGTGAACCACTTATTTTATTATTATTATTATTTTATTTTTTTGAGACGGAGTCTCACTCTGTTGCCCAGGCTGGAGTGCAGTGGCGCGATCTCGGCTCACTGCAAGCTCCGCCTCCCAGGTTCACACCATCCTCCTGCCTCAGCCTCGCGAGTAGCTGGGACTACAGGCGCCCACCACCGCGCCCGGCTAATTTTTGTATTTTTAGTAGAGACGGAATCACCGTGTTCGCCAGGATGGTCTCGATCTCCTGACCTCGTGATCCGCGTGTCTCGGCCTCCCAAAGTGCTGGGATTACAGGCATGAGCCACCGCGCCCAGCCATTTTATTATTATTTTTAATCATTCTAGAGAGATGGACTGAATGCAGTTATAAAAACCTGCCTGACCAGAAAGCCAGGATGCTCCTGGGGGTCCCAGACTGTGAAGAGAGGCATAACTGAGTAGGCTACAGGGATTCAGACCTTGAAGGAATGAATTCTAGCAGGGCCAGGATTGGCATGCTTTGAAGGGAACTGTGAAAAAAAAATCATCTGCTTTGGTTTTACAGAGGTAATCATTAAAGGCAACTCCTTTGGCACAAAAAAGGAATCAGCTCTGAGGCTCTTGTGAATTTAAAGGGGAAGGAGGTCGCCTCTCGGTTAAGGGGCGTGAAGAACAGCTTCAAGTTTAAACAATCTTTGTGCTCACAGTGTGAGATCATCACTCACAGGCTTTATATTAGAATGATTCCAGTGAAGCATAAAGTTGGGAAGTTAGCCTTCAAGATTACAGGAAGATTGGTTTTGAGATACAGCAACACCATAGCTTAGAAGAAAATCAGTCTTCTCTGCTTCCTCCAGTCCCAGGAGGGTTGGTGTCCCTCTTTCTGTACTAAATAGATTGGAAAAATTCCCCATTGAGAGTTTATATAGCAGTGGATGATGGGAGACCTAGTCCTCTAAAATGAATGCTTCTGTTGCTCTAGATGAGAAAAAGAGCGAAGGGTTTTCCTTTAACAAAGACACTAGCCTTATTGCTTAAGACCCTGCCCACATTTCCCAATGACTTTTTTTTTTTGAGACAGAGTCTCACTCTGTTGCCAGGCTGGAGTGCAGTGGCACGATCTTGGCTCACTGCAACCTCCGCCTCCACATCCAAACGATCCTCCTGCCTCAGCCTCCCCAGTCGCTGGGACTACAGGCATGCGCCACTATGCCCAGCTAATTTTATTTATTTATTTTTATTTTTATTTTTTTGAGATAGAGTTTTGCTCTTGTTGCTCAGGTTGGAGTGCAATGGCGTGATCTC
Source organism: Piliocolobus tephrosceles (assembly GCF_002776525.5). Lineage (NCBI taxonomy): Eukaryota > Metazoa > Chordata > Mammalia > Primates > Cercopithecidae > Piliocolobus > Piliocolobus tephrosceles. Next base: position 106,538,296 of record NC_045436.1, on the reverse strand, counting down.
GGCTCACCGCAACCTCTGCCTCCCAGCTTCAAGTGATTCTCCTGCCTCAGCCTCCCGAGTAGCTGGGATTATAGGCATGTGCCACCACGCCTGGCTAATTTTGTATTTTTAGTAGAGTTGGGGTTTCTCCATGTTAGTTAGGCTGGTCTCAAACTCCCAACCTCAGGTGATCCGCTGGCCTCGGCCTCCCAAAGTGTTGGGATTACAGGTATGAGCCACCATGCCTGCTGCAATTTGGCAGCAGAGAACTGGGCTCTGGAGAAGGCCAGATTTGAAGGCTGAATTAAGTTTCTGATTCAGAAGATAGTTAAGAAGGTCTACTTTATGAAAAACCCACTGACATACTGAAACCTACCCAAACCTGTCTCTTTGGTCAGCAATATGCTGCCCCCTTGCATCTTTCCAAACAATCTTGAGTTTCAATCTATTAACATTCTTTCATTCAATATATATTTATCGAGCCTCTTCTAGAAGTTAAGCACTGAGCCCAGCTCCATAGACAGAGGAGTTTATGGCTTTATGCTCAGGGAATTCACAGTTCAGTAGGGGAGGTAGACACTAATAAAATAATCACTAAAAGAAATATATACCACAAACGCTAATAAATGCTCTGGAGGTCACTAATCGTCCTTTGTTAAGACCCAGTCATGACATGTCAACAATTGTTAATACCCACACCACATCAACCTTTGACCAGGCTGAAGTGCAGTGGTGCAATCACAGCTCACTGTAGCCTCAACCTCCTGAGCTCAAGCAATCCTTCCTCCTCAGCCTCCTAAGTAGCTGGGACTATAGGCATGTGTTACCACACCTGGCTAATTAAAAAAAAAAAAAAATATATATATATATATATAATATATATATTTGTGTGTGTGTGTGTAGAGATGGGGGTCTCACTATGTTGCACAAGCTGGTATTGAACTCCTGGGCTCAAGTGATCCTTCTGCCTAGGCCTCCCAAAGTGTTGGGATTACAGGCATTAGTCGCTGCAACTGTCTAGAAATGAGGTCTATAAACCTAACCAAACTCCTCTCCACTCTCCCTGCTTCCAAATGTCAGCTCTCTGAAATAAACATTCCCTATTATTATGACAGAAGACAGCATTAATAAAGTTTTCACCCACAAACTCTTCCTGCTCTCCAGTTCCCCTCCCTCCACAAACACCCACCTCATTTTCTTTTAGGATAGTTATTTTGGTTTCCAAGGGCAGATACATGCAGAGAAGTTCTTATTTATTTCTCGGCATTAGCTGCTGTTATTGTTTCCGTTTCAATGACTTCTTTCTCTTCCTGCTGTGTCAAGTACACAGCCTGCTCTTAAAAGGCAAAGGCCCCTGTTGTTCTCTAGCAGGGAGGGGGAATTTGTAAACAGAGTTCAGGAATGTCAAAAGGGTGACCCAGATTTGCAGCACCAGAAGAAAAACTGGTTCATTGTGAGTATCCTAAGCAATCACTCAAATGTAGCCTATGCTTGATGTGGGGAACGGATGGGCAGAAAGGTTAATTTCATGAAAATATATATCCTTAATGAGGAGGACTCAGTACTTGAGGACTACAATGCCAAGTAATGTTTATCCCAAGTCCTCAAATTACAAACTATCTCTTTAATGCTTGCCCATTAATTTCCAACCAGGGGAAGTGCAGAATTGATTTTTCTCCAAATGGAAATCAAGTTAACTCTACAAGAAGAAAAACGTTATCCAAATAGAAACGGGCCTGAGTTGTTTCTGTCCTCTTTCTTAAAAGCTTTGGTGCTTACCAAAATTTTTATCCCCTTGAAGACTTGTAGGTAATAGACAAAGACATTATGGAAAAGGTAGATGCATCACAGACTTTCAGAGCTGCAAGTGAAGTTAGAAATCTAGTCCTATTCCCTCATTTTCAGTTGGGGAAGCAGAGGCAGAAGGTGGTGACATGATTTGGCTAACAGTACATGGCAGAGAAGGCACTAGAACCCAGCTCCTTGACTCCCAGGTGTCATGGAGACACTACTTCCAGCAGTCAGGATAAAGTGAGCTCCCTAATAGCTTTTTACTACTACCACCCAAGGTTTCCCTCCAGTCTAGAACCCTGGTTCTGTAACTCTTCCCTGGTATGATCTACAAGGAGGTATGTGGTTGTTCTGGTCATTTTCTCCCTTTCTCTATACTGCACCCTTTCCTTTGGGGGAATCACTCTATGTGGTCCTGGTAGGGTTTAAAATCACTGGGCTTGGCCAAGTGTGGTGGCTCACGCCTGTAATTCTAGCACTTTGGGAGACCGAGGCAGATGGACTGCCTGAGCTCAGGAGTTCGAGACCAGTCTGGGCAACACGGTGAAACCCCATCTCTACTAAAATACAAAAGAAATTAACTGGGCCTGGCAGTGTGGGCCTGTAGTCTCAGCTACTCGGGAGGCTGAGGCAGAAGAATTGCTTGAACCCAGAAAGTGGAGGTTGCAGTAAACCAAGGTCAAACCACCACACTCCAGCCTGGGTGACAGAGCGAGACTCCATCTCTACACACACACACACACGCAAATCACTGGGCTCACACTAGGGTGGGCATACTATTCAGACCAGCCAGTTCTGGTACTCCACCTCCCTGGCACAGACCTTGATCTGGTAGTGGGCATGAGACCCAAATGAAGCCAGAGTTGTCTATATGAACAATATATAGATATTGCGAGAGGGTCTCTCTTCCCTTTGTATATCACAAGTAGTGGAGATGTAGGCTTTGTGCTGACAGGGGTTACCTTTCCCACCATGTGAAGAGAACCTGCCTGAAAAGATGCCAACACACCATGCTCAATAAATGTTACCCACTACAATGTGTATATTCCTCTTTTATGGAAGAAGCCAGGTCTCTGCAGACTAATGGGGAGGTGGGGCAGGGGAGCAAAATCAAAATCAAAACTCCGGTTTTTGTTATACAGTAGCAGTTTACTTTGGGGAAAAAAATCTGTTTTTGTGGGAAGAAGACAGGCTTACTAGGCTGAGACCTGGGTTGGAATCCAGATTCCAGCTGTGCTTGGCAACTGGAATTACTTGGTGCCCTGGGCTGATGTGAAGATCGAGAGAGATCTAAATACATAATTGAGTGCCCAGCTCAAGTAAATGGCAGATCCTTTCAAGTAGCAGCAGTACCTACCAGGAAAGGCCCGTTAAAACTGATTAAACAATGTACCAGAAAAAGTGAAAGCTAATTTGCTCTTTCTCTGTAATCTACATTTATTTAAAAATTTGGGACATTTATCCATAAGATCAAATAGTTAACAGTGTCTGTGCACAGTCCCTCTTATACTTATTTACAGAATAATTTGAAGACACTGACACCTTCAGCATGTGATGAACACCCCTGCAGATTAATCAGAGGTTATGCTTGAGGATGCTGCTACCACAGCAGTGGAATAAACAAAGGGGTAGGGGGGAATCTGTATGTTTGTGTGTATATATATATACACGTGCATACACTATTGACTGAAACTTCGTGACAATTCCAAATGAAGTCTCCATTGTGGCAGAAGAGTCAACAAATGGCTTCACATTCACTCTTAGGTGAATCCAAATATGGTCAGGTGTTAAGTGATTATCGAAAATGTCATCCTTCCCTCCCCTACTTTTTGTGAGAGACGATCTCTGTCGCCCAGGCTGGAGTGCAGTGGCATGATCACAGCTCATTGCAGCCTCAACCTTCTGAGCTCAAGTGATCCTCCCACCTCAGCCTCCTGAGTAACTGGAACTATACGCATGTGCCACTATGTCTGGCTAATTAAAAAAATATATTTTGTAGTGATGGGGTCTCACTATGTTGCACAAGCTGGTCTTGAACTCCTGGGCTCAAACAATCCTCCTGCCTCAGCCTCACAAAATGTGATTACAGGCATAAGCCATCAAAGCACATCTGGTCGCCAGGGATCCCATGGCATCTTCCTGTCCTCCAGAATACATGACAATTTTCTGAATCCAAAGAATATATAGGTTCACTGGACTCTCAACAGTTGGGTATAGAGCAGTTCTGTTCCCAACTTTTTCCTGCCCCACACTGTTCAAATGAACAACTATCTCCATTGACTCTATCTCTGATTACACATGATTCTCAGGTGCGGCCTGAGGGCACCTCCATCCCACCAAACCCAAAGGGTGGTATAAAGAAGGGAGAAGAGGACTGGAAGTAATATAAAAAGCACCACCTCCAGAGACTCTGATACATTTCCTGGCCAACATCCGGCCTCACCCACCAGCTTTCCTCATATTCCTTCCCTTGTTTTAAAATGAAGTAGGTTTTTTAAAAAAGCACAAAACATAAAAAGTAATTTGAATAGACCTGGGATTCAGAAAGCATGACTGGTCACTATATATGAAGTAATGACAAGGGTAGAAAATACAGCTCTAACTTTCCAAAATGTCACAACGAGTTGTATGATCCATGAAATCTTTAGGTAAGAATAGTCTTAAACAGAGGTTCCTGAATTGTGCAGGCATATACTGTAATGTCATCCACATTGAAAACATTAAAAATAGAATTATTTACAAAATCAAGTTGACATTTTTTTCCCTTTTTTAAAAAAGAAAACTTCTTGAAAGTTGTCTTTTCTGAAGAAAAACTACTTTCTTTCTCTAATTGCCTATTATCTTCATACTTCAGAGTTTGGCTCATCTCACCTCCATTCATTTACATGAAACTTTTCCAAGATTATAAGCCACATACAGAAATGGCTGCAAGTGGAAAAAAAAATCACAATGTAATGAAAAAGGAGAGAGCAGGTGCTCTGCTACCAGAGGCAAGTAGTTTTATACACTAATACTCTTTTTTTTTTTTATTTTTGAGATGGAGTCTCGCACTGTTGCCCAGACTGCAGTTGCAGTGGCACGATCTCGACTCACGCAAGCTCTGCCTCCTGGGTTCACGCCATTCTCCTGCCTCAGCCTCCAGAGTAGCTGGGACTACAGGTGCCCGCCACCACGCCCGACTAATTTTTTGTATTTTTAGTAGAGACGGGGTTTCACCGTGTTAGCCAGGATGGTCTTGATCTCCTGACCTCATATCTGCCCGCCTCGGCCTCCCAAAGTGCTGGGATTACAGGTGTGAGCCACTGCACCCGGCCTATACACTCATACTCTTAAATAAATCTTCAGGTTGGCCAGGGTTCCACTGCCACCTACTCTTGTTTCTCATCTTTTGGAAAATAGTTTCTTTTTGGTAGAATGATGCCAAATATGCCATTGTCATGTCAAGATAAACGTGCAACCGCTAAACAAATTCTAACTATAAGAGTGATTAAAAAAATACTTGAAGCCAGCCCACTCTGCAGACGGAGTCTTGGGCTGATACTACTGTTCAGGGTCAAATCCAGAGGGTCACGTCACTTCAATGAGTAGTGGAACTGACTCACACTATCTTTTTATTTATTATTTATTTGAGACGGAGTCTCACTCTGTCACCCAGGCTGGAGTGCAGTGGCGCGATCTTGGCTCACTGCAACCTCCGCCTCCCAGGTTCAAGCAATTCTCTGCCTCAGTCTCCCAAGTAGCTGGGATTACAAGCGCCTGCCACCAAGCCTGGCTAATTTTTTTTTTTTTAGTAGAGACAGGGTTTCACCATCTTGGCCAGCCCGGTCTTGAACTCCTGACCTCAAGATCCACCCGCCTCGGCCTCCCAAAGTGCTGGGATTACAGGCGTGTGACTCACACTATCAAGTGCATAGAAAACCAGTGAGCTAGGCGACAGTACATCCATTTACAAGTCTAAATAGTCCATTCTTGAGACTCTAACATACGTACTTGCTATCAAGGTACTCTTTTTCTTTTAAGTCACAAAACTATTCTGAGCTATAAAATTGAGTTTTTCTTTTTTGAGACAGGGTCTCTGTTACCCAGGCTGGAGTGAAGTGACACAATCACAGCTCACTGCAACCTTGACCTCTGGGGCTCAAGGGATCCTCCCGCCTTAGCCTCCCAAGTAGCTGGGACCACAGGCATGTGCCACCATATCGGGCTAATTTTTTTAATTTTTAGTAGAGACACGGTCTCACTATGTAGCCTAGGCTAGTCTTGAACTCCTGGGCTCAAGTGATCCGATCCTCCTGCCTCTTGTGAGCCACTGCACCCAGCCTGGGTAATTTTTAAAAATGCAGCATTTGTTGAGTAGGGAATCTTGGCAAATAGAATCTAGAGGTTCTTGCAAACTATTTCACTCAGGCTGAAGAAAACTGACATAACTTACTCCACCGTGTTTATTTTCTAGTTTTTTAAACCTCTTAAGGAATATTGTATAAACTATGAAAATTATTTAACTCTTCTCCAGATTCTACAAGGACCATTATTTTTTTGTTTATCACACTGTTATTTATTTATTTTTTTGAGATGGAGGCTGTTGCCCAGGCTGGAGTGCAATGGCACATCCTCGGTTCACTGCAACCTCGGCCTCTCGGGTTCAAGTGATTCTCCTGCCTCAGCCTCCCGAGTAGCCGGGATTACAGGCATGCAACACCACATCTGGCAGGCTAATTTTGTATTTTTAGTAGAGACGGGGTTCCTCCATGTTGATTAGGCTGGTCTCAAACTCCTGACCTCAGGTGATCCACCTGCCTTGGCCTCCCAAAGTGCTGGGATTATAGGCGTGAGCCACCGCGCCTAGCCTTACCACACTGTTCTTAAGACAAATGATAACAAAATCACTTGACAGAAAAACTGGGTGCAAAATGTGTGGCTTTGATTTAGGAGGCTGACTGAAATTAAAGCTTTCTTTCTGAACTTAAACCTCAAAGCTATAGGTAATTTTTTTGTTTTTTTTTTTGAGAGTTTTGTTCTTGTTGCCCAGGCTGGAGTGCAATGGCGCGATCTTGGCTCATTGCAACCTCCGCCTCCTGGGTCCAAGCGATTCTCCTGCCTCAGCCACCCAAGTAGCTGGGATTACAAGCATGCGCCACCACGCCCAGCTAATTTTGTACTTTTAGTAGAGACGGGGTTTCTCCATGTTGTTCAGGCTGGTCTCGAACTCCCGACCTCAGTTGATCCATCTGCTTCGGTCTCTCAAAGTGCTGGGATTACAAGTGTGAGCCACCACGCCTGGCACAGCTATAGGTAATTTAAACAAAATAGGTGAAAAAATTTCCAGCTATAAAATGGACACAATTTAGTCTTAAAACTCAAATAGAATATTGAAACATTTAGAAATAGAAAAAAGCTCAATGCATTCTACAGAATAAAAATGTCCAGTCTTTTCATATATATTTAAAGCCAGTGATCCCATTTTTATTAATATCTGCTAAAACCCATGCAGCAGTTTGTAGATGTAGTTATTTACTCAGGAACAGAGTGAATCTTAAGACACAAAAATAAACTAAATTGTAAGCAGCTGTTTCAAAAAAGACTATACACACATAAAATAGGATTACACACTTTAATCTGATTGACATGGAGGAAGTAGGGAGGACATGAAAGAAATTTAGTTTTAGCTCTGCTTTATGCATAACCAGATGCTCCTTTTCTAAAAAGTATATTGAGGTTTTAAAAAACACATTTATCAGAATACTTTAGGAAACCATACTATGTGTAATCCAGGAAATACACTGTTTCAGAATAGGAAAATCATCACTGGCAACAAAAGATTAAAACAAAAAATAAAGCACCAGGGTTTTGAGCAGTTCTAAGGTGAGTATATCGGCAGAAATAGTGTAAATGCTCTTGACTGGTTGCTATGCAAACATGCTAACGGCGACTGGTCCATGTCTTAAAATTTGTTTTTTAACATGTTTCTTTGGAAAAATGGCAATATTGAGTGGAAGAGAACCTGTCCTTTTAGACACCCAGCTTATTGGCCTGGGTGAGAACAACTTTGAGAACTGGCATGAAAGCAGAGGTCTCACTGAAGTTGCTGGTGCTAACTATGTGGGTATGCATAGTCAATCCTTCTGAGTAGTTTCGAGTTTCAATGCTCCGTGCAATGCTGTGTAAACCACTGGTGATTGTTGGTGAAAGCTGAAACAAAAGTAGAACCAAGAGAAAGAATTAAATTAAGGGAGAATTTCCCATGAGATCCTCCACAAACATTACACCCAGATATTTAAGTGGAACTTGAAACAAACATTATAAAAATGTATAAACCATTTAGCATTTCTAGAAAGTTTCTTGAACCAAGCAACAGTTGTCAAGTAGAACCACGACCAAATGATTTACATAAAGAAGTTATTAATGAATTATACATGTATAAGCCAGGTATTTTATTATAGAAAAGCAGCCCGATTTCCTCTCCAAACTGAAATGCTAATGTCTCTCTCCACTTAAGAGAGCCTCAGGCCAGGTACGGTGGCTCATGCCTGTAATCCCAGCACTTTGGGAGGCCGAGGTAGGTGGATCACAAGGTCAGGAGATTGAGACCATCCTGGCGAACACGGTGAAACCCTGTTTCTACTAAAAATACAAAAAATTAGCCAGGTGTGGTGGCGGGCGCCTGTAGTCCCAGCTACTTGGGAGGCTGAGGCAGGAGAATGATGTGAACCTGGGAGGTGGAGGTTGCAGTGAGCCGAGATCGCGCCACTGCACTCCAGCCTGGGTGACAGAGCCAGACTTTGTCTCAAAAAAAAAAAGAGAGAGAGAGCCTAAGACCTTTAAAAAAATTCTCCTATGCACAAAAAGGAGATTAAAGATTCTTAATCATAATATCTCGAAGGGCAAGCCCAAATTTATTAATTCTTAACCGCTTTTTATAATCCTGTCATCTCTTGAAACTATAAAACCTGTAGTTTTTTACTATGTCATTACTTGGCACAGGCGTCCATACTTTACAGAAGACTTTATTTTGATTTTTTTTTTTTTTTGAGATGGTGTCTCACTCTGTCACCCAGGCTGGAGTGCACTGGTGCAATCTCGACTCACTGCAACCTCCGCCTCCTGGGTTCAAGTGATTCTCCTGCCTCAGCCTCCTGAGTAGCTGGGACTACAGCCATGTGCCACCATGCACAGCTAATTTTTGTATTTTTAGTAGAGACAGGGTTTCGCCATGTTGGCTAGGCTGGTCTCAAACTCCTGACCTCAGGTGATCTGCCCATCTCAGCCTCCCAAAGTGCTGGGATTACAGGTGTGAGCCACCGTGCCTGGCCTGTTTTCATCTCATTTTTTTAAAAAGTTCTAATATACACTCATCTAGATGTATATGCTAATTGTATCTTTTTTTTTTGGAAATGGGGTCTTGCTATGTTGCCCAGACTGGAGGCAAACTCCTGGGCTCCAGTGATCCTCCCGCATCAGCCTCCTGAGTAGCTGGGATTAAAGGCATATCCCACTGTGTCCAGTGAGAAGACTTTATGTTGGATCAAGGACCACACTACTACTTCCACTGTTATATCAACTTTCTTTAGTTTGGTTCTCATGAGAGAAATAGTTATTTTCATCTGATGGAACTGGGTGTGGGGAATGGGGTAGAGGAATGCTGAAATGGAAAAAATAAAAAGAAAGTCCCACTTCTTTTTTTCCTCTCCTTTCCTAGTGCTTTCATTAATAAAAAAAAAACAAGACAATTTTAGAAAGGAATGGTGAGGTGGGGACAAGAGGACAAACATAGTGAATTGACTTCTTACTCCTGGCTATCTTGATAGTTACAGCACATTACCTTATTCATCTTGTGGCTACATTTGGCTTTGTTTTTGTATAATGGCTATCCTAAAAGAAAAGGATCAAGAGTCTCAGACTCTGAGAAAGATTATAGATTCAGTTCCTGGAAAACAGAGTACCTGCCTACTCTTTGATTTCTTGTAACTGGGCCATATAAAAGGAACAGCAGAAGGTCAGTTACCTTATGGCCAACACAGGCCAGTTTGTATTTATACTCTTGTTATGAGAGGGTTAAAATTTCTTTCTCACCACACACACATAAACACACACACACACACACACATACACACATAGCCACATCCCCTTAACCCCAGTGAGTGGAATTCATGATTCTAACACAGCCATGCCCATTCTCTAACTGTCATGACAATTCTGCCCCCATGCATACTAAATGCGAGTGCTGATGAGACAACTGTTTTACTAGCAACTAGGAATAAATGATTGTCATAAATACTTTTCCTCCAAAACTTACTGTCTGTTCCCTAAGTTTATCATACAGAAACTCCAAACGTTTGCTGGCATCATCTAGCTTCCTCCTGGTTTGCTGCAGGAAAGAAAAAACAGATGTTATATTTGAACATTAACTTTTAACCTAAGAACTTGCCCTATCTCATTGCACTAAACCTTATACTTAAAATGTTGAATGGCTTCATTTTATAAAGAAATGGAGGCAACTACAACTAAGAAACTTGAACAGATTATGGCCAGGCGCAGTGGCTCATGCCTGTAATCCCAGCACTTTGGGAGATCAAGGCAGGCAAATTATGAGGTCAGGAGTTTGAGACCAGTCTGGCCAACATGGTGAAATCCTGTCTCTACTAAAAATACATAAAATTAGCTGGGCGTAATGGTGGGCACCTTTAATCCCAGCTACTTGGAAGGCTGAGGCAGGAGAATTGCTTGAACCCGGGAGGTGGAGGTTGCAGTGGGCTGAGATCTTGCCACTGCATTCCAGCCCAGGCAACAGTGCAAGACTCTGTCTCAAAAAAAAAAAAGAAAAAAAAAAGAAACTTGAACAGGTTATTAGAACAGAGATCAATCATCTATCAAGGGTGGAGGGTGGAGAGCGGAGGGTGGAGGGGACTGGGATGAGGAGAGGATGAGACTTCCTTCCAGTGCACGAAAGAGTACTGATTGGGGCCGGGCACGGTGGCTCAAGCCTGTAATCCCAGCACTTTGGGAGGCCGAGACGGGTGGATCACGAGGTCAGGAGTTCGAGACCATCCTGGCTAACACGGTGAAACCCCATCTCTACTAAAAATACAAAAAACTAGCCGGGCGAGGTGGCGGGCGCCTGTAGTCCCAGCTACTCAGGAGGCAGAGGCAGGAGAATGGCGTGAACCCGGGAGGCGGAGCTTGCAGTGAGCTGAGATCCCGCCACTGCACTCCAGCCTGGGCGACAGAGCGAGACTCCGTCTAAAAAAAAAAAAAAAAGAGTACTGATTGGATTTCATAGGCACTGCAAACTCACTTGATAAGGTATATATGCATGTTTGCTTGCACTATATTCACAAGCATCAGGAGGCAGCAGTGGGTCAGTGTATCACAGGAAAGAAGGTCTAAGTACAGTTAGGTGGTAGAAGGCAAACATATCGGTGAACTGTGGAATCTTGTTTTAACCTTTCAAAAATACTACTTAAACACTTAGTTACATTTGTTTAATCCTGCCTTTTTCTAAGCCTTTAAAGCACCAAGAAAAAAAGAAAACTATCTTTTGGCAGCTTAAGATTACTGAGGGAAGTAGTAAAACACATGATTAAATTAAAAAGCTTTTTTTCTCCCTACCATAGTACTGTAAAGTATAGTCAAAGAAACTACTCTAAAACTAAAACCAACAGTTTTAAAATTACATGATTAACTTAATGTTCTACATTATACCACAGCCTCATGTTAGTTCAATATTTATTGACTGCTTACTATGTGCTGTACCAGCGACAAAGTCTTGTATGTCATGCAGCTCATATCCCACTGGGTGAGAAAAGACATTAAATGAACAATATATTGCATGTCAGATGGTGATAACTGCTGTGAAGAAAAGTTAATACAGGAAGAGGGCTACACATGTTGGGAGTTGGGGGTAATAAAGAAAGGCCTGATGGCTAATGGGACATTTGAGCAGAGGCCTTGAACTTGGGAGGAAACAATGCAGATATGTGGAGGAAGAGTTCCAGGCAGAAGGAGCGGCAAGTATAAAGTCCCTGATGCTGAAGCACTCTTGGTGTGTTCAAGGAAGGAATGCCAGTGTGCTTGGAGAAGAGAGAGGAAGAGACAGGCCATCAAGGATGCTACACATCAAGTTGTGTGGCAAAATTACTTTGTGCTATTTAGACATAAAGTGAAAATAAGATAAATCCATGCTATAAAAACCATTCCAACTATTGATTAAAATGAACTTTTGTGGAAAGGAAACCTTACAACTTGCTCAAAGTTAACATGGCCAGGCGTGATGGCTTATGCCCGTAATCTCAGCATTTTGAGAGGCCGAGGTGGGTGGATCACCTGAGGTCGGGAGTTTGAGACCAGCCTGACCAACATGGAGAAACCCCGTCTCTACTAAAAATACAAAATTAGCTGGGCGTGGTGGCACATGCCTGTAATCCCAGCTACTAGGGAGGCTGAGGCAGGAGGATCGCTTGAACCTGGGAGGCAGAGGTTGCGGTGAGCCGAGATTAAACCATTGCACTCCAGCCTGGGCAACAAGAGTGAAACTCCATCTTAGGAAAAAAAAAAAAAAGAAAAAAAATAAAGTTAACCTTATCTAGCTACAAATAGGAGCCCCACCCCAAGGAGGCAAGGGCAGCCAGGCAGGCAGAATATTAGAACTTCTTCCCCAACTAATTATAGGAATTATAGGAACACTTTGTCTTTTATGGTTCTCTACTACCCAGAGCTCCTTGGTATCCAGGAGGAATACAGAATGATGACCGAGAGAAAGGTAAATCATGGCCTGTCTATTTAGAAGTGTGCATAAGGGCTAGCATGTATCTGGTTATCAGCTTCGTCTGCTCTCGTTTCCACCTTGGTCTTCCCATCACTCCCAGAATGTTAGGCACGAAGCTTTCCTGATACTTCCAGTACAGAGAATGGCTTTCCACAAAGCCACTGACCAGCAGAAGGCTGCACATATTAATACTCAATGTCTGATGAACAATAAAACCCAGAAGTTGTTTTTTCATGCAGACAAGAAGCCAATGATTGAAAATATTCAATGTGTGCTAACAGAAAATGAAATTTCACTTAAGACTGACTTTGTGGAATGTTTGTTGTTGCAATACAGGGGTATCCTAAGTAAACTAAGTAAAATCAGTTGCTTTAAATGTAAATATGCCTCCGATATCTAAAACTCTGAACTATCTTTAACATCTCTGCAAAGCTTTAGAAGATGATCTATCTACTTTTAATAATTTCAATATAAGCTCAAAAAGAAATCCCAAATCTGAGTTTCTTGCATAGCACCATTAAGTTCTCTTTATGTGCCAAATACCATTTTGTTGATGAGAGGCAGTAAAGCTCGGTGGTTGAGAGCATGAATTCTAGAGCCAGAATGTCTGGGTTTGAATGCTGGCTCTGACCTTAAGTGTTACTTAACTGCTCTTTGCCTTAATTCTCTTGTCTGTAAAATAAAAATGACAAATCTATCTGCCATAAGTTATTGTGAAGATTAAGTACATTTATATATAAAAAGCAATTAAATATATTTCTATATGTAATACAAACTATGTAAGTGCTAGCTTTATTACTTTTGTGCAAACATTTTAGAAATATACCTTGTAGGACTTCAAGCAATAATTATAGAAGAACTCCATAAAGGATTCCTTTATTTTATTTATTTATTTTGAGATGGAGTCTCTCGCTGTCACCCAGGCTGGAGTGCAGTGGTGCGATCTCGGCTCACTGCAACCTCTGCCTTCTGGGTTCAAGTGATTCTCCTGCCTTAGCCTCTTGAGTAGCTGGGACTACAGGTGCATTCCACCACACCCAGCTAATTTTTTGTATTTTTAGTAGAGATGGGGTTTCGCTATGTTGGCCAGGATGGTCTTGAACTCCTGGCTTCCAATGATCCACCTACTACCTTGGCCTCCCAAAGTGCTGGGATTACAGGAGTGAGCCACCACACCTGGCCAAGGATTCTTCTAATTAAGCAAAATATGATTAAAAAAAAAATACATACAGGGTCTGTTGCTGAAGAAAGGCAGCGCTGAATAAGATCCTCAAATGTGGTCTTTAGAATGAGGTGCTCATCTGGAATAGGTTTCTTGGTAATTTTTTTTGTTGGCAAAGACTGCACATGCTGGAAGAAACACAACAAAAACTGATCAGAAATGACCAGAAGCTACCTTATATACACAATCTTGAATCTATATGATAAACAGAAACTGACAACCTTGTAGATAGACCTATTCAAAATCAAATTAAAATTTAATGTGTGAAAATTTAATGTAGGATAAGTAAAAATAAAAACCAGATATCTAGTACAAAGTGTAGGCACTCTTCCTACAGTTTGGATTTTCATATACAGGACTGGATACAAAGTAGTTGATTAATTAGGTAACATATGTTGGTCAATATTGTTTATAACTGATGGGAAATAAGTACGTGCCAGCAGAGAATAAAAACAAGGCACTGAAAAACACACTTGGCTGGTTAGAATGGCTGCTTGCTCTGCTTGTTGGCTCATTTTCATGTATGCTGGCATTCTTCTATTCTTTTACTCTTAGAGGTTGTTAATTGGGCTGTGATCAAAACTGTAAGATGAAGCCAAAGATTAAGAGAGAAGACATCCCGATGCTGCTGAGTGTACAGATGAAAGAACAAAGAAGAAATGGTTAAGTTTTATTAGTTCATTCTTTCACTCATCCAAAAAACATTAGGCAACTATGTACCAGGCACTGGCTATGTACTACTGGTGAGCCAATACAGAAATGATCTCAGTTCTCAGGGAGTTTACGGGCTAATGGAAGAGGCACAGTTTAAAAACATCATCAATGTATGTAAAATAGCAACTGTAGTACATTAACACTTGGTGGAAACAAAAGATGCTATAACTGAGATTTGACTGAGGGAAGGGAAGGCTCTCTTCAGGAAATTTTACTGGAAGGGCAAAATGGAGTTGAACAGTTAAGTAGGAAAAAAAGAGTATTCCAGATGAAAGGAATAACTGTACAAAGGAAGGATCACGGTAAAAGGGAGTTAAAAGGCCAGTATAGCTGGAGCAGAGAGAACAAGGAGTATGAGCTGAGGCCTTCCAGACAATGTTGAATATTTCGGTCCTTATCCTGAGAACGATGGGAAGCTGTAATGTTTCAGGCAAAGACGAAAAAAGGCCAAATTAGAGATGGATCAAAGTAGATATCAGCAGACCAATTAGGAGGTTCCTGTACTGACGAAGATTAGAGATGAAGGTAGCATGGACTAGAGTAAAAAGGTGGAGAAGAAAGGATTCAAAAAATATTTTGGAGTGATATCGACAAGATTTGGGGAGACAGATTTAAAATAGAGGTTAAAGGGGAAAGTGTATAAAGATGATCCCCAGGTTTTTGCCTGGATTCCACAAAAAAGATTATGGTGCCACTCACTGATAACAGGAAACAAGGAAAGATGACTAAATTTGGGAGGAAGAGTATGAATTAGGTTTTGGACATGCTGAGGTTGAAGTGCCTCCAGGACATCCAAGTAGGCAAGCAGCTGGGTATACAGCCTGGCTGAACACTATGTATCTTTCTCTTTTGATGGTAACTAAGGTTCAGGTCTAGGCGAGTACAGCATGAGAACCCAAGTCTAAACAAATATAAGAAGCTGAGTAGCTTCCCAAAATAACAGGCTTATAATGTTTTTTATTTTTTTTAATAAAACTCTGTAATTTTTATTTTTCCAGAAAGAACCATTTCTTCTCATCTTTGTCAAAATGTTTTTAAAATGCAACTCTTAACATTTAAAAATTCCTCAGGCATATTATCTCTCTCTTTTTTTTTTTGAGATGGAGTCTCGCTCTGTCGTCCAGGCTGGAGTACAGCGGCGCGATCTCAGCTCACTGCAACCTCTGCCTGCTGGGTTCAAGCAATTCTCTTGCCTCAGCTTTCTGCGTAGCTGGGACTACAGGTGCATGCCACCACGCCCAGCTAATTTTTGTATTTTTAGTAGAGACAGGGTTTCACCATGCTGGCCAGGCTGCTCTCGAACTCCTGACCTCAGATGATCCGCCCGCCTCGGCCTTCCAAAGTGCTGGGATAACAGGTGTGAGCCACTGTACCTGGCTTCGGGCATATTATCTCTTAACAGTAAAGTATACTCTTGTGACAAGAGATACAATCTTTACAAATTTGACTTCAATGAATCAAAGACAGAATCAGACAGTAGAACTAAGTTTTTTTACTTGGGCAGGAGTTTGTTTCATCTTCTTATATTGAATTTTGATCTAAGCTCTTTATTTCTCATGAATGGATCAAAATACTTAACTCTGTATGTCTAAGTGTGTTATGTAGAAATGTGTTAAATTTTTCAACATTCAGGACTTTGCCAACTGGCTGTTTGTGTTGTGAAAAGCAAGTAAAAAATGTTTTTCTCTATCTGAAGATAAGGCTGTATTATTAGCTTTTATACATACACATAAAAATATATAACTGACTACATTTTTATTTTCTATTTTAAAGAGAAAAATCTTTGGAAACAGCTTTTGCTTAGCAACCTCAGATGCAGAGATGATTCATCTGATTTTAAATTATGGCTACTGACCTAGCCAAGTTATAGTAAACACTTTCAAATGTATAACCTTCTTTTATGTGGCCATGTAATTGAAAAATAATATACATACATGATCAATCTTAAAAAAAAAAGTTACTATTTTTTGTTTAGTTTGTCTAGATGTTTAATAATAATCATGTAATCGTAAAAGTTAGCACATTAAAGAAAATATACTGAAACACAGCCATCTTCCCATTCCACTTCTACAAATTTACTGTTACCTGGAAGGTATTTCCGATAGGAGCCCCTGGGGCACCTTCAATATTGGGCTTTGAGAAAGATGGTGGCATGCCTGTTTGACCAAGAGGTTGCTGTATGCCATGGAAGGGCTGGCCACCTGAAAGATGTGGCTGTGGGAATGAAGACTGGCTTGACAGTGGTATTGGAGCTGAAGGCTGTTGCTGCAGCATCTGTGACTGGGGGTCACCCAACGGGTTCATGATTGGTGATGTGATGGGAACAGGAGGCATGAAGTTTTCAGGCATCTGTTAAAAGATGAAATAAAAGACACCAGGAGTAAGAATAAAAACGATAGCAAGATTTCTTCAGCTTAAAATAAGGGAGTGAGGTTATACCATGGCTAAACAAATTTTTTAATAGTAGTAGAATGCTTTTTTCTAATGAAATTTTATGCAGAATAAAGTAAAGTAAAACATAAAAATAGAGCTGATTTGGCTAAGACAGATAGGGAGCTCAAACTTGGACTTCTTTGTCTCCCTTTGCCCTCCCATACTTATCCCCAATAAAGGGGAGCTAAAACCATGGCTCTTTTTTTGAGACAGTCTCGTTCTGTCACCCAGGCTGGAGTGCAATAGCACAATCTCAGCTCACTGCAACCTCTGCCTCCCGGGTTTAAGCAATTCTCGTGCCTCAGCCTCCCAAGTAGCTGGGATTACAGGCGTGTGCCACCACGCCTAGCTAATTTTTGTATTTTTAGTAGAGACAGGGTCTCACCATATTGGCCAGGCCGGTCTAGAACTCCTGACCTCATGATCCGCCTGCCTCAGCCTCCCAAAGTGCTGGGATTATAGTCACCATGGCATTTTTGAAAGAGGGTATCAGGTCTGGAGAACTGTATGTAGCAATGTTGGAATCAGAGGTGCCAAGTATGCATGTGCGTGTACGTGCACATGTGTTTAATATGATCAGAATGTAATACCTAAGTAGACATTATTTGGCAATTCTATCACACTAAAAGTACAAAATTCAGTTTCTGATTAATACTAACCTAAATATTGGGATTCTTTCCTCATTTAAAGCCTCCTAATTTTATATTATGGCCTCTCATTAGTATATTTAGGGAAGGAGGTCACTAGGAACTTTTTTTAAAAGTAAAAATGGCTTGGGCACAAAGAAGCATCTAATTTGTGCTTAACAGCTCTTAACAGTTACTGAGATCTGTACAGTGCTCAGCCATGAGGCTATTTCATTCACACTATATGTGACAGAAAAAGTCCAAAATTTAATTGCCAAATTCATGATTACTAGTAGAACCCAAAGACCAAAGTAATTCCAAAAAAAAAAAAAGCAACCCTGAAGACTGAAATTTCCTACTTTTTGAAAGAGGCTTGTTGGGAATTTATATCTTGCCTTCTAAAAGGGCTTTAATTAATATCACCATCATCAGAACAAGGTTTTGATGATACTGTTTTCTACTTCCTTTCCTTCCCTCCATGGATTAGAAGGTGCATGTTGAAGTACGCTTTAAATACATCACTCAGTAAGCTTCGCTTTTAAAAGGATCAGTGAAGTACAGTGTGTTCCAAGTGGCTATGTGGTTAACATTACATCTGTAGGCCATTGGATGAACATCTTTTTCTAGTACCTTCTTCTTTTTGGGTACTCTGTTCAAAGCTGGAGGGTCATTCCAACCATTCTGAGGACCTATAACAGATAATAGAGAACGTATTCCTTTAGAATCCTGAAAGGAAAAAAGTAAAACTGAATCCATCACTTAATACTTCAAAATTCTGCCTTAACCCTGAGATAACTGTCACAAAGGTTTTACCAGCTGAGTGTGGGGATCACTATGTAGCCCTGGATTCTCACACTCACATCTCTTAATAGGAACAAGGCCTTCACTTGGTGGGTAAGATATCTTGACACTGTTTCCATTTAAACTGAAAGAGCTGTGCTAAATTTAGGGTGGTGAAGTTTTTATTTATATTGGTGTATGACTTTCAAAGATCAGTTTACTATTCTCTCCTAATAATGAAAATACAGTGCTAAAAAACAAAAACAAACAAACAAACAAACAAAACACCAGGCTTCTGATATATACAACATATAAAAAACAGAATAAAATTAGCAATCTCCTATTTGCCAAGAGGGCAATTCAACATGAGCAAATCATCTATTCTAAACATGGTAGAAATGTTGTTAAGAAAAAAGCAGACTCCAACTATGTAACACTAGTAATTTTTATCATCTTTGCCTTGGGAATTATAAGCAAAGTAAAAAAGGGTATTCAAATATCTGTGCTAAGATTTTTAATGCCATAAAAAAAATTCCAGGCTAATAGCAAATATAAAATTAAAATACTACCAACTGTAGTAAATTTCCTCTTAAAAAAAAAACACACGCACACACTAACAAATCAAAAAACCCTGCTACTTCAAAGTGAATAATGAACAATAGTAGCAGAACTTATTAAGTATTTTAATGCCAGTATCTTCAAAGAAAAAAGGAATACAACATGCTGGAAATTAGACAGAATAATTTCTAAATCACAATAATTCTTTTACATTTCACTAAGTGTGAGTTTTGATATCCTCTATAAGGAACCAGATACTTGCTAAAGAAACTTTGATGTATGTATATATGTGAAGACAAAAAATTATTCCCTTTCCAATAAATGTTCTTTCAGTATTTTAACTTGCACTTGTTTAACTGATATACATATTAAGTCACAAGAAAACTGTCAAACCAAAGTCACAGAAACTTTAAAAAATACAGATCTTCAACTAACCACCAGCACTTACTTGTCTTGATTTTAAAACATAATTCAGGCGAGGCGCAGTGGCTCATGCCTGTAATCTCAGTACTTTGGGAGGCTGAGGCGGGTGGATCACTTGAGGTCAGGAGTTCGAGACCAGCCTGGCCAACATGGTGACACCCTGTCTCTACTAAAAACACAAAAATTAGCCGTGTGTGGTGGTGTACACCTGTTGTCCCAGTTACTCAGGAGCTGAAGCAGGAGAACTGCTTGAACTTGGGAGGTGGAGATTGCAGTGAACCAAGATTCTGTCACTGTACTTCAGCCTGGGTGACAGAGTGAGACTCTGTCTCAAAAAAGTAAAAAATAAAAATTAAAAAAAAAAAGCAGAATTCATTTCTTAAAAGTTTACTAGGAGACAGAAAATCAGATATGGCTCAAAACAGTCAAGAGTTAACCACAAAATATTAACTCATATGCTGCTTTCTGATTAACAAATTCTTAAACTTCTGGTTCTACATAATCATTGAAATCTCTGCAATCACTTTCTAGTCTTACCCGTGGCTTAAGACAGTCTTGGCATAGTTGTTTTCTTTATGTCTATATAAAACAGACAGCCTTTATAACCAAGCTACTTGTGTAATCATGTAAATTCAATCAGTTGTAAAATTTGATTCAATTAGGAAGCCAAAAAAAAAATTATCCTGATCAGACTTAGGATATCATCATCTTTGAAGTTCACATGCATTATTGTTAATGTCCATTCATTGATTGTATTCAATTATTCAAAGATTTCCAAAGGTACATTTTACAACCAATTCACCTTCCAACATAGGTGCCTGGTCTTGGACAGAATGGTTTTCTGTAGACAAAACGTAAAAATTACTTAACAGTGTTTACCGAAGACATTCTAAACTGTACTCATTTTATAATTGTTTCTTCTCCCTTCATTAATCCCCAGAAAGTGTAAATTAATTTAGTAAGAGAACAAAACTTACTTTTTAACCAAGTCATGTGAAATGTCTTCTAATTAAGTAACCAGTTTTTTGACAGAGGGAATTTATTTGTTAGATCCAATTAACTCTTAAACATCACTTTTTTCTTACTGTTCTTTTTTAAGAGAAAATTTTATCCCTTCATATTTAAAAAACAATGTTTCCCTAATTGTTTGCATTGACTGTTTTTCTACTATTTAACTCATGAAGCTCAGAAATATCACTGAGGGGATAGCACTTCCTAACATATTCACCTAATGTGTCTATTTTGGTATTGTTCAAAGCTGTGAATCCAAATCAGCTATGGAGCTTGTTAAACCACAGATTCTAATTCATTAGGTATAGTGATAGAACCTTAGATACTGTCTTTGCAGCCATCTCCCAGATGATATGAATGCTGCTGGTCCAACACTCTCTTGAAGCAGCAGGGAACTGGAGAAATGGGGTGATTTCTACAAGTCCTACAGACTTCAACCTGCATTTGATAAGGATAAATGTGCTTATCTTAGCACAATGGTATCATTTTTCACTGCTGGATAGAGGAGGCCCCAGTGGTCTGCACTCTGCAGAAACTAATTTCTGGGGTCATGCTGTGCATATAAATGAGAATAGGCCCAGCAAATAATGTAACCACCTCATATGGTCCTTTCTGTAAGAATATACAGATTTATGAGTGAACTCCCATTCACAACTGCTACTAAGAGAATAAAATACTTAGGAATACAACTTACAAGGGATGTGAAGGACCTCTTCAAGGAGACTTACAAACCACTGCTCAAGGAAATAAGGGAGGACACCAATGGAAAAACATTCCACGCTCATGGATAGGAAGAATCAATATCAGGAAAATGGCCATACTGCCCAAAGTAATTTATAGATTCAATGCTATCCCCATGAAGCTACCACTGACTTTCTTCACAGAATTGGAAAAAAAACTATTTTAAACTTCATATGGAACCAAAAAAGAGTCTGCATAGCCAAGATAATCCTGGGCAAGAAGAACAAAGCTGGAGGCATCACGGTACCTGACTTCAAACATTACTACAAGGCTATGGTAACCAAAACAGCATGCTACTTATACCAAAACAGATACACAGATCAATGGAACAGAACAGAGGCCCTCAGAAATAACACCACACATCTACCACCATCTGATCTTTGACAAACCTGACACACACAAGCAATGGGAAAAGATTCCCCATTTAATAAATGGCATAGGGGAAAACTGGCTAGCCATATACAGAAAACTGAACCTAGACCCCTTCCTTACACCCTATATAAAAATCAACTCAAGGTGCATCAAAGACTTAAATTTAAGACCGAGGACCATAAAAATCCTAGAAGAAAACCTGGGCAATACCATTCAGGACACAGGCATGGGCAAAGACTTCATGTCTAAAACAGCAAAAGCAATGGGAACAAAAGCCAAAATTGACAAATAGGATCTAATTAAACTAAAGAGCTTCTGCACAACAAAAGAAACATCATCAGAGTGAAAAGGCAACCTATAGAATGGGAGAAAATTTTTACAATCTATCCATCTGACAAAGGACTAATATCCAGAATCTACAAAGAACTTAAACAAATTTACAAGAAAAAAGCAAACGACCCCATCAAAAAATGGGCAAAGGATATGATCAGACACTTCTCAAAAGAAGACATTTTTGCAGCCAACAGACACATGAAAAAATGCTCATCATCACTGGTCATTAGAGAAATGCAAATCAAAACCACAATGAGATACCATCTCATGCCAGTTACAATGGCGATCATTAAGAAGTCAGGAAACAGATGCTGGAGAGGTTGTGGAAAAACAGGAATGTGTTTACACTGTTGATGGGAGTGTAAATTAGTTCAACCATTGTGGAAGACAGTGTGGCGATTCCTCAAGGATCTAGAACTAGGAATACCATTTGACCCAGCAATTCCATTCCTGGGCATATACCCAAAAGATTATAAATCATTCTTTTTTTTTTTTTTTTTTTGAGACGGAGTCTGGCTCTGTCGCCCAGGCTGGAGTGCGGTGGCCGGATCTGGCTCACTGCAAGCTCCGCCTCCCAGGTTTACGCCATTCTCCTGCCTCCGCCTCCCAAGTAGCTGGGACTACAGGCACCCGCCTCGTCGCCGGCTAGTTTTTTGTATTCTTTAGTAGAGACGGGGTTTCACCTTATTAGCCAGGGTGGTCTCGATCTCCTGACCTTGTGATCTGCCCGTCTCGGCCTCCCAAAGTGCTAGGATTACAGGCTTGAGCCACCGCGCCCGGCCAAGATTATAAATCATTCTATGATAAAGACACATGCACATGTGTGGTTATTGTGGCACTATACACAATAGCAAAAACTTGGAACCAACCCAAATGTCTATCAATGACAGACTGGATTAAGAAAATGTGGTACATATACACCATGCAATACTATGCAGCCACAAAAAAGGATGAGTTCATGTATTTTGCAGGGACATGGATGAAGCTGGAAACCATCATTCTCAGCAAACTATCACAAGATCAGAAAACCAAATACCGCATGTTCTCACTAATAAGTGGGAGCTGAACAATGAGAACACATGGACACAGGGAGGGGAACATCACACACTGGGGCCTGTGGGGGTTTAGGGGAGGGATAACATTAGGAGAAATACCTAATGTAGGTGATGGGTTGATGGGTGCAGCAAACCACCATGGCATGTGTATACCTATGTAACAAAACTGCATGTAACCCAAAACTTGAAGTATAATTAAAAAAAAAAAAAAATACAGATTTGCAGACTGAGCACAAGTCTCCCAGAAATCACTACTTCTTATAGGAAACCAAAGTTTCTAGCAGTGGACAAGAGAAAAACAGACTGACAACACGGCAATCCCAATTGTCAAATACTTAGGGTCAGGCCAGGCCCAGCCTCAAATCAAGGGTATACAATGTCAGTATGTCAGACCCATAACTTATGTGGATTCAGCTATCATTAATTGACGAGGGAGGGAGCAAAGCAGAAACAAAAATTGTGATTTCATTCTGCAATTAAATAGGCTGTAAAAGAATAGAAAAAATATACTGAGTTCAATTGAGTTTGAAATCTACTCAAGAAGCACAGTTTCACAGGGAAACTGTGAGGCGGGAGAGGTAATCCCATAGTTTGAAATCTCATGGTGTAGAGTGCAATTCTAATGTTTACTGACAGATGTTTTTCATACAAGATATAAATGCAAGCCAACTTTTTCATCTGGGGTTTAACTGTAAAAAGGATCAATGATAACTGGCTGTAAGTGATTTTCTATTTTTATCTCAAATGATGACTTTACAACCTAGCTCTCCATGTGAGATATGAGTTCATAACAGTATAGTTCATAAATACCTGGTAAGTCACTGTGTGTGCATTACAATAAAGGACTGACTTGACTCCCGACTACTCATGCACTCTCAAGCACCAGGCTTCAGCTTCTGGTTGAGGGAGGTAATATAATACAAACCTAAAAGTATTGGAAATACACTGGGCTTGACCCTTTAGTCAGTTCAAAACAACATGCTCTCTTCCTGTTCCTCATAAGAAGGTGCAGAAGATGAGAGGACTGCTTTTAAGCTGTGGGTGTTAAATCCTGGGAGGGTATTCAGACTTTACCAACTATTAGCAGCACAAAAAAGTCTGTGGAACTATTTTCTTATGTCCCCTTGGTAAAATGACACCAAAGTCATAATAAAATAAAATTCCAAGTTAGGGGTAAAACTGAATAGAAGCAAAACAAGTCTCTCAAGAGGAACAGTCAGTTGGCTAGCCTGAATAAGTTAAAGGGGGGTGGGGAAGGTCTGCTGAATAGAAGGTAATATTTTATAATTAAGTACCCCTCTCCCAAAACATATGCCTGACTAACTCCTCCTAACCTGAAACCATGCAATATATTAAGCTATGTGTTTTAGTAAAACCCCAACAGTCCTTTTGTTAATTTAACGTAGTTTTGTCTCAATTATAATTCTAACCCCTTTCGATTCTTTTTGCTTTTATAGATTTAGATTTAGTGACTTTTCTTAAAAAAACTTCTCGTACTCAAGGATTGATTTTACTTATTTTATTTTTGAGAGAGAGTCTCGCTCTGTCACCCAGGCTGGAGTGTAATGGCACAATCTAGGCTTACTACAACCTCCGCCCCCGGGGTTCAAGTGATTCTCCTGCCTTAGCCTTCTGAGTAGCTGGGATTACAGGTGCTTGCCACCATGCTTGGCTAAGTTTTGTATATGTAGTAGAGATGGGGGTTCATCAAGTTGGCCCGGCTGGTCTCAAACTCCTAACCTCAAACAATGCACCCACTTTGACCTCCCAAAGTGCTGGGATTTCACAACCTTTTACAAACAGTTCAACTGATCTCTACTTTATAGAGACATCCTTTAAAAGCGACAGGACATAAAACAAGCTACCTGAAGAATATAAATATCTACAGAAGACCGTAACAGGGAGATTCATTATGGATGTGAAAAACGATACTCTTGGTCAACACTTAAAAAAAAATATCAACACAGTACATTTTAACCTTGAATAGAAATGTCTCAGAAAACTGGAGAGGAGATAATCCCTCCCTATCCTTTTTTAACTCTTTCGAAAAACTATAAAGTGGGGATGAATATTTTACTCTTTTTAAAACATGACATAACTTTAAGGGCATGGAAAAATGATTCAGGGTGTAATATTAAGAAAAAAGTAAGGTCAGGCGTGGTGGCTTACACCTGTAATTCCCAGCATTTGGGAGGCCGAGGTGGGTAGATCACCTGAGGTCAGGAGTTTGAGACCAGCCTGACCAACATGGTGAAACCCCGTCTCTACTAAATACAGAAAAATAATCTGGGCTTGGTGGTGCACACCTGTAATCCCAACTACCCGGGAGGCTGAGATAGGAGAATCACTTGAACCCGGGAGACAGAGGTTGCAGTGAGCTGAGATCATGCCATTGCACTCCAGCCTGGGTGACAGAGTGAGAATCCATCTCAA
>NC_045436.1:106503053-106512963 GCF_002776525.5 Piliocolobus tephrosceles | reverse complement strand
AAAAAAAAAAAAAATATATATATATATATATATATATATATATTTGTGTGTGTGTGTATATATATATGTGCATATATATATATATATACACACACATAATTTTTTTACTTTTGAAATTTTTGTTAAAAACTAAGACACAAAAACATGCATTATCCTAGGCCTACACAGGGTCAGGATCCTCAATATCACTGTCTTCCACCTCCACATCTTATTCCACTGGAAAGTCTTCAGGAGCACTGAAACACAGCAGTCATATTCTATGATAACAATGTCTTCTTCTGGAATAATTCCTAAAGGACCTGCCAGAGGCTGTTTAGCAGTTAACTTAAAAAAAAAAAAAAAAACTAGTAGAAATACATTCTAAAATAATGATCAAAAGTATAGTAAATATATAACCTGTAATAGTTATTTATTATCATTATCAAGTATTATATACTGTACATAATTGTATGTATTATACTCTTCTGAGTGGCAGGCAGCACAGGTTTGTTTACCCCAGCATCACTATAAAGACATGAGTAGGCTGGGCGCGATGGCTCACGCCTGTAATCCCAGCCCTCTGGGAGGCCGAGGCGGGTGGATCATGAGGTCAGGAGATTGAGACCAGCCTGGCTAACATGGTGAAACCCCATCTCTACTAAAAAAATACAAAAAATTTAGCCGGGCATGGTGGCAGGCACCTGTAGTCCCAGTTACTTGGGAGGCTGAGGCAGGAGAATGGTGTGAACCTGGGAGGCGGACCTTGCAGTGAGCGGAGATTGCACCACTGTACTCCAGCTTGGGCAAGAGTGAGACTCTGACTCAAAAAAAAAAAAAACCCCATGAATAATACATGTTGCACTACAACAGTGTATCAGCTAAGACATCACTAGGCTATAGAAAATGTTCAGCTCCATTATAATCTTATGGGACAACCATTATATACGTGGTCTGTCACTGACTGAAGCTTTATTAGGCAGCATGTGACTGTACATCAAAGGAGGAAGATGTGTGTATAATTCTGGGATCAACTCTCTTTCCTTAACACTTTAAAAGTAGTAATATCTGACTGGACGCAGTGGCTCACACTTGTAATCCCAGCACTTTGGGAGGCTGAGGTGGGCTATCACCTGAGGTCAGTAGTTCAAGACCAGTCTGGCCAACATGGTGAAACCCATCTCTACTAAAAATACAAAAATTAGCTGGGCATGGTGGCTTGTGCCTATAGTCCCAGCTACTTGAGAGGCTGAGGCAGGAGAATCATTTGAACCCAGGAGGTGGAGGCTGCAGTGAGCCAAGATCATGCCATTGCACTCCAGCCTAGGCAACAGAATGAGACTGGGTCTTAAAGAAAACAAAACAAAACAAAACAAAACAACAACAACAACAAAAAAAACTCAATCAAGGCCAGGCTCAGTGGCTCACACTTGTAATCCCAGCACTTTGGGAGGCCGAAGTGTGTGGATCACTTCAGGTCAGGAGTTCGAGACCAGCCTGGCCAACATAATGAAACCCTGTCTCTACTAAAAATACAAAAATTAGCCGGGTGTGGTGGTGCATGTCTGTTATCCCAGCTACCTGGGAGGCTGAGACAGGAGAATCACTTGAACCCGGAAGGCAGAGGTTGCAGTGACCCGAGATTGTACCACTGCACTACAGCCTGGGTGACAGAGCGAGACTGTGTCTCACACACACACACACACACACACACACACCAAAAAAACAAACCCAAACCTCAGTCAACACCTCACATTACCCAGTTTACAAACAGTTAGAAATAATACCCCTCCATCCACCCATCTGTTCATAAACAAAGGAGGGGGCCAAACCAAATCCCTTTCAAGCGCAGACCTGTTCTTTGGGACGCAGGCAGCTCACTGGCAGCAGGCAGTGTACCTGTTGTTCCAGGAGGCAGTGCATAAGCTGAAGATGATGGTGGAGCTCCTGGTCCGCCATGCTGGAAGGATGCTCCAGAGGAAGGGGGAGGAGGGAAAGAAGTAGCAGGGCTGGAGGTAGGTGAAGAGGCCTGGTGCTGTGCTGCGTACAGCTGAGACTGCCCAGAATAGGAAGAAGCAGAAGATATGTAAGGGGTGTTAGGGTAAGCATTTGAAGTAGGAGGAGCAATAGGCTGCTGAGGTCGATACATTGCTGACCCCCCTGTTCCGAAGGGATACGGCTGGGCTGGTTGATAAGCTACACCAAGGAGAAGAAACAGAAATTTCAATTAGTTACAAGTTTATTCAGATAGTAGCAGAAAACTAAAAAGTTATCTCAGTCTATAGAAATGATTTTAATCAAAATAAGTCATAATCCCAAATTAAAAATTTACACTGTTATATTTTTGAGGCTCAAATGCCCCAAATACGCTTGAATTCAGATTCAGCACTTGAAAAATGCCATCCCCAAACTGCTGCTGGTTATGAAAATCTTTGAATCATCAGACCCAAGAACTGCAAGACTGACCCTTTTCTGAGACTTTTCTTGATCCTGTGAAAAGACTACAGTGACCACCAGATGGAACCAGGGAGGAATTATATATTCAAAGCACCCCACTTTACAGAAAAAGTTACATGGAGTTTGGTGGCAGCTCCAGACCTTCCTCCCAATAAGAACTGTAGGGTGAACACTATTGTTATGCATCAAATATCTTCTCCAACATCCAGTTAAATCACCAGCTACTGAAATTTTGAGTTTGAGCACAGTTCCAGATTAATAGCCAACTCTATGATCCCTAACAAAATTTTACATACAGTATGAAGATGGTTAGTAAACAATCAGGCAAGGCAGCCAACTCATGCTTTAATGCAAAGACCTAAACCCAGATTAGGGAGTTGTGGACTTTTTTTTTCTTTGAGACAGGGTCTTGCTCTGTCACCCAAACTGGAGGGCAATGGTGTAATCATAGCTCACTGTACTCTCAAACTCCTGTGCTCAAGGGATTCTCCTGCCTCAGCCTCCTGAGCAGCTGGGACTACAGGCTATAGGTGCCACCACACCCAGCTAATTTTTACATTTTTTTTTGGTAGAGATGGGGTCTTCCTTTGTTCCCCAAGCTGGGCTCAAACTCTTCACCTCAAGCAATCCTCCTGCCTCAGTCTCCCAAAGTGCTGGGATTGTAGGCATGAGCCATTATGCTTGGCTTAGGGAGATATAAATATAAATACCAAGACATTCTTTGTGACCAAGCGTAAGTATGAACCTCAACAGAGTGAATCTAGTAAAAGTGTATCTGTTCCTTATCTACTCTAAAGACAGCTTTCACATTAAACGTTTGAGCAAAAAGGTTGTATCAAATTCATATTTATGTTGAGTAATAACATCCAATTTAGCACAGAACACACTCATTAAATCTTCCCCTTTGAGAATTTTATTTTTTTGCACTTAAATTTTCAAACAGTGCCAATATTTCACTTTCCATGTATAATTATTTTATTTTAAAAATGCCACTAATAGATACATGTCATTACACATTTGTTAAAACCCACAGAATGTACAACACTGAGAGTGTAAACTGTGGACTTTGGGTGATAATGAGACATTGATGTAGGTTCATCGATTGTAACAAATACACACTGTGGCACAGGACGTCAATAGTGGGAGCACTCTGTGCTTTCTGCTCAATTTTTTTGTGAACCTAAGACTGCTCTAAAATACAAAGTCTATTAAATAAATAAAATGGAAAAACAGTAACAACAAATGCCCCTTGAAAACATTTTCCTAAAAATAATTTGTGTCACCTTGCCTGAAGAAAAAGAATACATATTAAATAATTTCTAAAATTCTGTTTCTTTGTATCAAAATCATGGGACACTTGATTCTTTTTAACAAGTCTTAGTAATGGCTAAGGAACAGGAATCAACTACTCTGAACAGAGTGACAAGGAAGCTACTTCCTAGCATGGTGATTCAGGCCACCTCCTAAAAAAACATGTTTTTTTTTTGCAGCAGGGACTCAGGAATCCTATGCATTATGGTTCTTCCTTATTGATTTGACAATGACTTTGGGGCTTCAAAGTAAAGTTACTACACTGGATCATAAATACTGCTCTGAAAGGACTTTGGGGTCACACTACTTACGCTGTGGCTGTGGATAAGGTGGTACCTGGGTGTGCATATGACCTGGAGATGTGGGAAGCTGACCAGCAGCATTTGGATTAACATTTCCATGCATTATGAAACCTGGAGGTGGAGGATTTTCTCCCTAGGAAACAAGAACATGGTAAGAAGGCAGATTACAAGTAGAACCAGGAACTTCACCAGATGGAATTATAATCTCTGAAATGGAATTCTATGTTTATTAAAAAAAAAAAAAAAAAAAAAAAAAAAAAAAACTTTTATTGCATAAGAAACATTGCATTTTGCATATTCTATCTTCCTCAGAAAAGCACATTTTCTGAGCAGTACATTTTAAATGATTAAAAGATCAGACAGATCCAAAGTAACAATTGCAATGAATGGCAAAAGATGCTAACAGCCTTTAAAAATATTTATGAAATGTCACCAGGATTTTCCATCTCTACTAATTTCCATCCACTACTCCACTCTGTAAATATAAGTATAAATGCCATAAAGGGATCTTTTGTTTCTCTTCAATTTCTGCAATGCTAAAAAAGGAAAAAGAAAGAAAAAAGAAAAAATCTTCAGTAAAATCAGATTTAAACCACTGCCAAAACCTTGGTTGGTGTTTTTGTAGTTCAAGTCAATTTAGAACTGCAAAAGGAGGAGAGGAAGGATAAGGAAATAAATTAATTACACTAAAAACTGCTTCTTGCATCCTAAAAGCATTAAAATGCAATGAGCAGGCAGATGGATGGGGAGTGGGGGTGAAACAGCTTGAGGAAGGTGAGTAGAGAACATATAACTATGTATATTTAGGTGAGCAGAATTCTGCTCAAAGAGGAATAATGAAGGATATACCTGTGTGTCAGAGGGAGAGGCTGCAGGTGGATGGCTGGGAAGGGCAGTAGGAGTTTTGTTACTCCAGGTAGTGACAGTAGGGGCAATTCTAACCTGAATTGAACAAAGAAATACCAATCACAGAAAATAAAAAATGAAAACGTTAAAAGAAGAAAAAAACCCCAAAAGGTATTAATAGCCAGATGCA
This sequence comes from Piliocolobus tephrosceles, assembly GCF_002776525.5. Taxonomy (NCBI): domain Eukaryota; kingdom Metazoa; phylum Chordata; class Mammalia; order Primates; family Cercopithecidae; genus Piliocolobus; species Piliocolobus tephrosceles. Next base: position 106,507,881 of record NC_045436.1, on the reverse strand, counting down.
AAGCAAAAGGTAAGATTGGCAAGAAAACATACATTAGGCAACTGCTTTCAAGGTAGCTGGAATTCCCAAAAAAACAAAACAACAACAACAAAAACCACACAATCACAATGAAACAGGGAGAGGAAGGCAGCAAAAAAATCAATATGAAAACCTACATCAAAGCACAAGAACAATGCCATTCAAGTGTCAAGTATAAGTGGGGAAAGTGAGGCTTTGTAAGTAGAGAAGGAAAAAAGACATTCCAGAAAAAAAACATAATTGAGTAAAAAAGTGATTTTTTTTGGAAGCATTAATAGTATTCATGCTACTACTAATCTACAAACACATTGGTATAAACTCTCTTTTCTGAATTTCATTATAGCCACAAAAATCTTATTAGTACAATATGAAGCTTAAAAGTCATACAATCAGAGTATCAAAACTGAATACTAAAGATCATCCAGTCTAATCCCCACCCTTTATTGCTGACAAAACCAAGGTCCAGAGAAGGGAAGGGACCTACAACTCAATGGTGATTCCAGGTCGCCTGATTTCCAGGCCAGTGTTTTCTATACTACACTACGTTGCTTGCCGTAGAGGCCACTGGGTTTTTGTTTGTTTGTTTGTTTGTTTGTTTTTGAGATGGAGTCTCGCTCTGTCACCCAAGCTGAAGTGCAGTGGTGCAGTCTTGTATCACTGCAAGCTCTGCCTTCTGGGACCATGCCATTCTCCTGCCTCAGCCTCCTGAGTAGCTGGGACTACAGGCGCCTGCCACCACGCCCAGCTAACTTTTAGTAGTTTTTAGTAGAGAAGGGGTTTCACTGTGTTAGCCAGGCTGGTCTCAATCTCCTGACCTCGTGATCCACCCACCTCGGCCTCCCAAAGTGCTAGGATTACAGGCGTGAGCCACCACGTCCGGCCTATTTGTTTTTTTGAGCCATCAAAATCCTTTTTGTCAAGTAAATATTTGCAGAAACTCCAAAACATTAAAAAAAAAAATTAATACAATTGACTCTTGAACAACATGGGTTTCAACTACGTGGGTCCACTTAGATACAAATTTTTTTCAACAGAAGTTACACAGAGTGTGCCTGACTCTCTTGCCTCCCCTTCCACCTCCTCCACCTTTTCTCCCTCTGCCATCCCTGAGACAGCAAGACCAACCCCTCCTCTTCAGCATACTCAATGTGATGACAAGAAGGAAGACCACTTCCACTTGATGATGAATATTAATGATGAATAATAAATATATTTTCTCTTCCTTATGATTTTCTTAATAACACTTTCTTTTTTCTAGCTTACTTCATTGTCTTTGTTTGTTTGTTTCAAGACAGAGTTTTTTGCTCTTGTTACTCAGGCTGAAGTGCAATGGTGCGATCTCAGCTCACAACCTCCGCCTCCCAAGTTCAAGCAATTCTCCTGCCTCAGCCTTCTGAGTAGCTGGGATTACAGGCACGCGCCACCATGCCAGCTAATTTTTTGTATTTTTAGTAAAGATGGGGTTTCATCATGTTGGCCAGGCTGGTCTCGAACTCCTGACCTCAGGGAATCCACCTGCCTCAGCCTCCTAAAGTATAGGGATTACAGGCATGAGCCACCGCACCCGGCCTGCTTACTTCACTGTTAAGAATACAGTATATAATAAATACAACATATAAAATGTGTGTTAATGAACTGTTGATGTTATCAGCAAGGCTTCCAGTAAACAGCAGGCTAATTTTAGGGGTTAAGTTCTGGGGAGTGAAGTCATGGATTTAACTGCACACAGGGTCGGTACCCCCAACCTACATGGTTCAAGGGTCAACTGTAAAGGTTAAGCTGCGCTGCTCAAAGTGGAAGTGGAACTCCCACTGATCTGGCCTCCCTCTCCTCCCTTTGACCCTGCCTGTTAACACTGCATTAAAACCACAAGCCACTGTCCTCATTCATTCAGTATATCATAAGCTTTAATCAAGAAAATCACTGCTTTATTTATGATTCACTTTGTCTTTTCCTAGAAGTATAACATTGGTAAATCAAAGTATAACAAATCTTTCAATGTTTTTATCTTTTTCCAGAAAGATAAAGCTAAGGACATAAAGAGGAAATATTCTCTTTTCCTAATGTAGAGCTTGCCTTGCTTCAGTACCATGACAGGTAGTTTGGTTTAACAAGATGCTTGGGAGTTCTAATCCCAACTTGGCCGGTAACCGGCCATGCAATGCGAGAAATTCAAGCTCTGTGTCTTCAATTCCGGTGGGCTGCTTGACATCTCTGCTTCTCAGTTTTCCAGCCATCATCTGTTCTGCCCTACCTATGTCATAGACTTTCTAAGTCTAGTGCAATCTCCATGAGCGGGGGAATCTAGTCTATTTTGTTCATAAATATACCCCCATAGCAGCTAGAGCAATGCCAGGCACTCATGGCAGGGTCTCAAAAAAAATTTGTCAAATTAATGAAAAAAGTCAAAATAGAGAGTATTCTAGATAGTTAACAGTTATATTCAAATGTAATCTATCCTGATTAAGTACCAATCAAAAACATAACAGACAAAAGGACATTAATTTTTTTGTTTTACAAGATTTTATGTTTACTTTTGCTATAACAAAATATAAAAAGACTCCATCAATCCTATCAGCAATTTGTTCTGTCTTAAAATAGGCAGAGTACCTGTTAACTTTGCTATCAATCAAGACCATTTATTACCTATGGAAAAAATATTCTTCATTTAAGTACACGAAGGTTATCTGCTGGTCTGGAAATATGGAAGTTTCCACGTGAAATAGTAAAAGATATTAAGAAGCCACATTTTATGACACCAAACATTTGGTAATTTAAATAAAAGTATTAGTTCTTTTCACATTCCACATAATCTAAAACTTCACATACCTTTGGTCATTCATTTTTCTCTAATATCTAAATTGTCCAAAAAAAAAAAAAAAAAGAATCTGTATTCTGGATATACTTTATTGTGCAAATACAGAATACACTAAGCCTAAACCTATACTAATGATTAAAAATATTTAAAAAATACTATCTCCTAAAAATACTTTATGAAACAACCACATCACCAAGATTGTTCCTGCTACTTTACAGCTTGTTAGATGACTCAAAGAGAAGTTTCAGTAACAGATACACATGTGTAAGTAAACTTTGAGTGACAGAGAAATAGAACAAATATCCCTAGAGAGCTTAAAACCAATTTATATCTAAAATACAATCTGTTTGACCAAATGAGAGGGATGATTTCAAAAAGTACATCATAAATACAACTTTAAGAATCTAGAAAACAGATCTATTATAACAATATATTGTCTAGTTTTACCATATCAGAGAAGGTCTCCTGCTGAACAAATGAAAACCACCAATTTGAAGAGAAATACAAAAGTGTTCCTACTTCATCTGGACGATATCACTCACATGGGGATAATATTGTTGAGTTTGAACTCTCGGCATCTGGTGGTGGCCAACAACTGGTCCAGGCCTGCCCTTGGGCAGTTGCTGTTTCTCATACGGAATTTTAGGTGATTCATGCCCTGCTACAGGCTCTCCTTGTGCTCTACAAAGTCTGTCACGAAGCTGCACGATATTTGGCTAAAAAGGAATGGAAAAACAGCAGACTGTTAGAGTTCACCCAGGTATATGACAGCATGTTAATCTTCTTAATCAGATTACTCATCAAGATATCCCTTTTTGTTCATAATGCTGGGGATTACACAATAGACTCTGACACACAGATTTGACATTGCACTTTCTACTACTCAAGATTGGCACCAAAGGTCCATGACATACAGTGCAACTTGTAATTTAACGGAGGCAGAGATTTGAATTATACCTACCTCATGGTTACTATGCAAGACCACTTATCACTAGTACTCTTTTGATGTTTTTTTGTGGTTACCTAATGCTCATAAATCACAAAACTACTTTAAAAACTATAACTAAGGCCAGAGGCGGTGACTCATGCCTGTAATCCCAGCACTTTGGGAGGCTGAGGTGGGAAGATCATGAGGTCAGGAGATCAAGGCCATCCTGGCTAACACGGTGAAAGCCTGTCTCTACTAAAAATACAAAAAATTAGCTGGGCGTGGTGGCAGGCGCCTGTAGTCCCAGCTACTGGGAAGGCTGAGAATGGAGGCAGGAGAATGAAGTGAACCCGGGAGGCAGAGCTTGCAGTGAGCCAAGAAGGCGCCAGTGCTCCAGTCTGGGTGACAGAGTGAGATTCCGTCTCAAAAAATAAAATACAACTATAACTAAAAGAGGCCACCAAAGAGAATCAACTACTAAAGATGGTTATTGAAGAAAATGGTGATTTAAGAAAGAGATGAAAATGTTAAAAGAGATTTTTGAAATAAAGAGTAAGATGTGAAATTCAGATCTGTAGCTCATATAGATCTACATGCATAGAGACTTACAAAAGTATGAGGTGACCATATATATGCTCTAAGTATTAACAAATAACAAAAAGGCAATGTGTTAAAATGTTTCAGCAAGATTTTAGTATCTTTAAAAATTATACATTCCTATACATTTGTTAAAGGTTTAAAGGGATCATTTAAGTGTTTTAGGCATATTTTATTTGCCTTTTACAGGGGAGAATTATATATTACAATGCTATCACAAAGTTTCAGGACATACTCCCCTAACAAAAAAGGCAGGGTCTACTGAGATAAATAGGAAATAACATCAAAATTATGCTTTTTGGCCTAAAGAATGTTCTTTAAAGTCCAAAAAAAAGAGCATAAAGAATAATGTATAGAAAATGGATGTGCTGGCTGGGCGCGGTGGCTCAAGCCTGTAATCCCAGCACTTTGGGAGGCCGAGACGGGCGGATCATGAGGTCAGGAGATCGAGACCATCCTGGCTAACA
>NC_045436.1:106458411-106502953 GCF_002776525.5 Piliocolobus tephrosceles | reverse complement strand
AAAAGAAAATGGATGTGCTTATAAATGGTACTGAAAATGAATTAATCTTAAGCTAGATGAGCTAGGGGTCTTAAGGTAAATTAGTCTTAGGATGAAAATTCTTATAGTTCAATATAACTATTTACTTACAACTTTTTACTTATTAAGTAAAAAGTCTTAACAAAACTAGTATGCCAAAGTCACCCTAAAGGAAAAGATTATGTATCATCTATTCTACCTAACATTCTCATCAACAGTTCAGAAACGAATGAGATGGATCTTATAGTTAGTGTTTACAAAACCAACTAGAGAGTCATACCTCCATAGTCCTGGAGAATATTATGTACTTTTACCCAATGAAATTTATCAATACTAACCTAAAACAGACAAAAATACTAAAAACAATTGACTAAAAAAAAAAAATAAAAAAATAAAAACATAAAAAACAGAATAAAGTGATTAATAAAAAAGTATAGAGACAAGACAGTATCTGCAAGGCTCAAAATCAAGCTCCATCAGACACAAAATGCAAATATATTCTTGTGGAAAAGTTTCCTCAAACCTCACCCGTACTTCTACCTATGTTCCACGACTGGGTCTGGGTTCCCCTTTATTGTGTTCCACAGCACCAATACCCTTATTACAGTACTTATATCACACTTTTGGAATCCCATGTTTACTTGTCCATAGACAACTTGAGTTTGGAGGCTTCCTAGAGGAAGGATCTTGGCAATCTCATTCACCATTCTATACCCACTTGTTGAATTGAATTGAAACAAGTATTGTTTTGCCCAAGTTTTACTGTGCAATAAATAAGGACAATGTAATTAGTTCCCTCTGCCCTGAATACATAAAAATATACTTGCCCACAGACAGTATCAAACTAAAATGGCATACAGAATGAAGTTCAATACTATCTCGGATGGAACATATGGGATTTAAAAAATGTTAACAGCTCCATTTGTTTGATTAAACATTAACATTTATAGTTTTTTGACATAAAAGATTCCTACAAAGAACTCTGTATGAAGAATTGGCATTTGGCTTTAGAAATAAAAAGTTGGTCTTTTCCCTATTCATTTTCCTAAAATATTATGTCAGTACGAAGGAATCTATCGCACTGCAAGATCATCCTATCTCTCTAACACAGCTTAGATATACCTAAAATGATCCCTGAAGAATTGTCAGTAACATTTACCTGCAGTCAGGTTACAGAAATTCAAATGCTCCAAAACATTCCACCTACTAGTATGTTTATGTCTAATGCTAAGTGGTATCTACTGGATTCACCTTACTCAAACATTACAAAAATGGTCAATTCTAATTACCTGGTTGGTGTTGTCAGGAAGAAAAGCCAAGGCTGCAGCAATACTGCCCTGAGCTGCCAACAAATTGGCATACTGACTCATCTTCGCAGCCAAGAGAACTCCTACAGTACTAGTGTCCATGGCTTGAGTGAGTTGCACAGCTTTTCTCAGGATGACAACTTTCTCAATCAGATCCTAAATGAAAAAAATGAGTAACAAAACAGAAATATCAAGACCACGTATAAGAGGAAAAGATCAAGAGTTACTAAGATTTTTAAAAGCCACTAAAAGTATAGTACCTGTTATCATCCCTCTTAGGAAAGTACAGCCACTACTTAAGCAAGTGAAAAACTAGTAAGGAGGAAGGCCTCTTACTTATGGATAGGGTAGGATAGGAAGGTTAGCGCCTTTTCCTAAATATCCTTAAGCTACCAGATACTTGTCTAGTGAGCTAAAACAGGCAAATACTCAAAGTGAAAATGATAGGCAGGTGTCTAAAGGTAGAAACTGTGTTCGAGCCTGTATGGGAGGAACTGTGAGTGAAAATATCTGATATGGTTTGGCTGTGTCCCCACCCAAATCTCATCTTGAATTCTAGCTCCCATAATCCCCATGTGTCATGGGAGAAACCCAGTGGGAGGTAATTGAATCATGGGTCAGGTTTTTCCAGTGCTGTTCTCTTGATAGTGATCTGATGGTTTTATAAAGGGCAGTTCCCCTGCACATGCTCTCTTGTCTGCCACCATGTAAGACACGCCTTTGCTCCTCCTTCACCTTGTGCCATGATTGTGAGGCCTCCCCAAACATGTCAAACTGTGAGTTCATTAAACCTCTTTTTCTTTATAAATTACCCAGTCTTGGGTATTTCTTTATTGCAGTATGAAAATGGACTAATGTAACATCACACCATCTATCCTAGAAAAATAGTACTACTATGAGGTGACCCGTAGACAGAGGCACGTGATTTCCAATGGAATTTACTATTTTAACTCAAAGTTCTTGTGTGCCCTTCCACATCAAATCTTCCCACAATGGGGAGCTATGCTTCTGGTAGAAAGCATAAGGATATCTTACCTTTCTGCCTTTCCTAACTGCTTAGATCCAAAAGGGTAAAACAAGTGCTTTTTTCTCAGAAGCTCTTAAAAGAAAAACCTTGATTTCTTATCCTTTTTGTTTCAATAGAGTGATCTTTAAAGCAATGACTCTACTGAGAAAAACTCTTTCCAGACAGAGAAATATTATATGGTAAAATTATCATAAGACTCTTTAAATGCTTAGAAAAAAATATCTAATATATAGTTAGTGCCTGAGAATAGTCCCCACATTTTCTACTTCCTCTCTTGCTTGTGTATTGGTGTCACGTGGCAGTGGTCCCCAACCTATTTGGCACCAGGGACTGGTTTTGTGGAAGACAATTTTTCCACAGGCCAGCAGGAGGGATGGTTTCAGGATAAAACTGTTCCACCTGGCCTGTTCCATGAGGTATTAGATTCTGATAAGGAGGACACAACCTAGATCCCTCGCATGCACAGACCACATCAGGGTTCGTGCTCCCATGAGAATCTAATGCCACCACTGATGTGAAAGGACGCAGAGCTCAGGCAATAATGCTCGCTCACCCACCACTCACCTTTTGCTGTGAGTCCAGGTTCCTAAGAGGCCACAGACTGGTACTGGTTTTTGGTCTAGGGGTTGGGGACCTCTGTTACATGGGATTCCATTTACCTCTCACTTTCATTTTCCCTTACCCATAAAGATTCTCTATTGGTATTGGGGATGCCTCCTATTCCTTTACCCACATTGCTTCTTTCTTTGCTCATGGCAGACAGAGCCACTGGAAGCAGACAGAGGAGCACACAGAAAAACAGGTAAACCTGAGAGCTGTTTTCAATCCTCCTGCCACCTATTTCCCCCAATAAACTCCCAAATCACAACCATGATTTTACAACAGCTGCAACCCCATTTCCCTATCCTATCATCTCAAACTTCGCTTCTTTAAAGATAGCAACAAATGCATGTAATTATCCAGCAAAAGAAGTTCTTGAATGTACAGAAGAAATGAACTTACAGATTACAACTTGATGATAAGTAGGGTGAAAGCCAACACTAAAAAGGAAGCTTCTTTTGTTTCAAAGATACTACCTGAAGAGACAAAGGGTGGCTTCCATCTTGAGCTTTAGTCCAACATGCAACTAATTTCTCTACATTCCCTGCACAAATATAGCAGAGACATGCTTGAGTCTGCAGGAGGCTATCTCCTTCATTTTCAAGCCTGGTTCCCAAAAGATCTATAAGTAAGAGGAAAATAAAACAAGATTATACCCAAGGTAATCTGTATATGAGGTTGTGAGCAGTTAAATAATATTTTCAGAGGCATGGATTATGCTTCATAACCAATGAATAGCAGAGAGAAACAAAATCACTCTAAATGCTCAGGAAATATTTGTTAAATGAATGGGAATGAAAAATTGTATGTAATAAATGATTTTATAAAACTATTATCTAATTGTACAACTAATTTTTATTAAATTAGAAAAACAATAAATGGTAACACTATTTGAACAAAAAAACCCTAGAGGCATATTTGGAATAGATTTATCAATGGTAGCTAAGTCTAGTATAAATTACTTATAAAAATGCAGTTATGGCTGGGCGTGGTGGCTCACATCTGTAATTTCAGCACTTTGGGAGGCTGAGGCAGGCAGATCAGCAGAGGTCAGGAGTTCAACACCAACCTGGCCAAAATGGTGAAACCGTGTCTCTATGAAAAATGCAAAATTAGCCAGGCACGGTGGTGCGTGCCTATAATCCCAGCTACTCGGGAGGTTGAGGCAGGAGAATCACTTGAACCCAGGGGGTGGAGGCTGCAGTGAGCCAAGATCGCTCCATTGCACTCCAGCCTGGACAACAAGAGCAAAACTCCGTCTCCAAAAAAAACAGTTAGTATCTTGTACTTTTTATATTCTTATAATTCTTTCAAGGTAGCAAACGGCTATTTGTTTTTACACTAGTAGCCTTAAGCTTTTCTTGCAAATATTTATTCCTCAGCCACCAGTTTAGTTATGGCCTATAATGGTAATTTCTATTCTAACATTATCATTATTAATTTTATCATAGCTAACATTAAGTGAGAGCTAATTATGGTCTGTTTTACAGATGAATAAACTGAAGCTTAGAAACTAATTTTGCATAGATCATACAGCTACTAAGTAGCAGAGGCAAGATTCCAACTCTAGTCTGTCTGAAACCAAAATCACTAAAAGATAAAAAAAAAAAAAAAAGTAGGTATGAAGATGTATTTAATAGATCTGAGAAAGGCACTGAAATGAGAACTACTTTTTCTTTTTTGTGATTCACAGATTTAAAAAAGTTTCTAATAAAATTTGTCATTTAAGTTTATTTACAATATACCCTGCCACATATGTAAATGCAGTTAAATATAAAGCACATCTCTTACCACAAAGGGCTGCAAATTCATCTGGCTTCGCATAAGTCAACACAGCAGCTAAAGCCTCTCTCCAATTTTTAAGATCACAAGACTCAACAATCTCTTTCCAGTTCTTCATTACCACTGCAGTGATGAGCTTGAGAAAGGAAAACAAAGGAAGAACTAAAAGTCTTTAACATAGCAATAAAAATTAATTCTAATTAATCGTGTCAACTATTTCATGCCAAATCCAGCAGCAAAATGAAGTATATTTTTGAATCAAATGACATAATAATGGTATTATTGTTCCTCAAGAAACAACAGCAACAACAAAAACAAGTGACAACATATTTCATGAAGTGCTGAGAAGGAAAAATATAAGATGCTATCAGAACCTTTAATAGAAAGGTGTGGCCTGGTCAGATGGATCAGGAAAAACTGCCCAAGCATGTAGACGTTTGAAACGTGATCTGAAGAACAAGGAGGAATTAACTTCATCAAGAAGGAAAAAGCCTTCTAGGCCAAGGGAAAGACAGATGCAAAGTTCCAGTGAGAAAGGAACATGCAATGAGTGAGGGAGGAACTACAATGTAGCCACTGTGGCTAAAAGATAACAGAGGAGAGAGTGACATGAGATGAGGCTGATGGGACTCAATACTGGTACAACTTTTTTTTTTTTGAGATGGGAGTCTGTCTCTGTGGCCCAGGCTGGAGTGCAGTGGTGCGATCTCGGCTCACTGCAAGCTCCGCCTCCCGGGTTCACGCCATTCTCCTGCCTGAGCCTCCAGAGTAGCTGGGACTACAGGCGCCCGCCACCACGCCCGGCTAGTTTGTTTGTATTTTTAGTAGAGACGGGGTTTCACCATGTTTGCCAGGATGGTCTTGATCTCCTGACCTCGTGATCCGCCCGCCTCCGCCTCCCACAGTGCTGGGATTACAGGCGTGAGCCACCGTGCCCGGCCAGTACAACTTTTATGAAAACTAATTTCCATAAAAATTACTTTTTCAATGAGATCATGTCCTTTGCAGGCACATGGATGGAGCCGGAGGCCATTATCCTTAGCAAACCAACACAGGAACAGAAAACCAAATACCGCATGTTCTCACTTATAAGTAAGAGCTATATGATGAGAACATGTGAACACATGGAGAGGAGCAACACACACTGGGGCCTATTGGAGGGTGGGAGGAGAGACAAAATCAGAAAAAATAATTAATGGGTCCTAGGCTTAACACCTGGGTGATGAAATAATCTGTACAACAAACCCCCATGACACAAGTTTACTGATAAATTTGCTGGATATAACAAACCTGCACATGTACCTCTGAACTTAACATAAAAGTTAAAAAAAAAAATTTAGACCCGCTGTGCCAGAAATTCCTCTTCTATGACTACAGTTCAATTTAAATAATCAGAAATTTGTACAAGTCTTTAGGCACAACAAAGGTGTTTATCATTATATAAACAAAGGTGTTTATTTCTATTTGGAAAATACTGGAAACTACCTAAACATAACAAAATAAGGGAAACATTACATCTTCTTACCATGAAATACTATAGAGTAATTTAAAAAAAATTTTTTTTTTTTTGAGACAGAGTCTTGCACTGTTGCCCAGGCTGGAGTGCAATGGCGTGATCTCGGCTCACTGAAACCTCTGTCTCCCAAGTTCAAGCGATTCTCCTGCCTCAGCCTCCCTAGCAGCTTGGATTACAGGCGCCCGCCACCACGCCCAGCTAATTTTTTGTATTTTTAGTAGAGACGGGGGTTTCACCATGTTGGCCAGACTGGTCTTGAACTCCTGACCTCATGATCTGCCCACCTTGGCCTCCCAAAGTGCTGGGATTACAAGCGTGAGTCACCGTGCCCGGCCACAATTAAACATTTTAATAAGGCCAGGCACAGTGGCTTACGCCTGTAATCCCAGCACTTTGGGAGGCCGACCAGGGCGGACCAACTGAGGTCAGGAGTCTGAGACCAGCCTGACTAACATGGTGAAACCCCATCTCTACTGAAAATACAAAAATTATCTAGGCACGGTGGCAGGCGCCTGTAATCCCAGCTACTTGGGAGGCTGAGGCAGGAGAATTGCTTGAACCTGGGAGGTGGAGGTTACAGTGAGTCAAGATCACACCACTGGACTCCAGTCTGGGTGACAGAGCAAGACACCACCTTTAAAATTAATAATATATAACAAAACAACAAAACTAGAATAATCATGCCAAACTGTCAACAACTATTTCCAGGTCAAGGGATTAATGAGTTTTTAAAATTCTTTACTGTTTTCTGCATTTCAGTTATCTACAATAACAGTGTATTGTTTTTATAATTAGAAAGATAAATACGTTATTGCTTATTTTTAAAATAACATACCCTGGTAATTTTGCTTTGGGATTTTGCGAAGTATTTCTTCTGGGTTCGAGCCAAGAGTTCTTGTCCACCTGCTATGGCCAATATGATGGCATCGGCCATGCGGTTATCATGTAAACAAAGGTCAACAGCACTCTCAAAATTGCCTGTTAGCAAAGCCTGAGTAATTAAACCATCAATGTCTGCAACAAGAAAATAATACATCCAAGTTAAATAGAGTTTTTATTACCAAAACCAACAACAAAGTACTACATCTATCAATTTTTGTATACATACATGAATGAAGACCACAACACTAATTTCTGATTACTAGTGGATTAATTTCTTTTTTTTTTTTATTTTTTATTTTTTTTGAGACGGAGTCTCGCTCTGTCGCCCAGGGTGGAGTGCGGTGGCCGGATCTCAGCTCACTGCAAGCTCCGCCTCCCAGGTTCACGCCATTCTCCTGGCTCAGCCTCCCGAGTAGCTGGGACTACAGGCGCCCGCCACATCACCCGGCTAGTTTTTTGTATTTTTTAGTAGAGACAGGGTTTCACCGTGTTCGCCAGGATGGTCTCGATCTCCTGACCTCGTGATCCACCCGTCTCGGCCTCCCACAGTGCTGGGATTACAGGCTTGAGCCACCATGCTCAGCCTTAGTGGATTAATTTCTAACACAAGCTATTGGTATTTATGGAAAAGATCTATAGAAATATGCTGAGATAAATATAAAATAATACATTTTCCAGACTGTTTTAACTGGATTATCAAAGATCACCTAGGTGTCTGAACACACCAGCCTTCCCAAGGCACTGATTACATATACTGTACTAAAGGAAAAGTGAGTTCTTTCTCACACTCTACCACCTGTGACAAAACTTTTTTTTTCTTGAGATAGCGTTTCACTATATTGTTCAGGATAGCCTCATATTCCTGGGCCCAAGTGATCCTCCTGCCTCAACTTCCCAAGTAGCTGGGACTATAGGCATGCACCATGGCACCTGACTTTAAGCATTTTAACTTAAATGCAGGAACTATTTGTTTTCCAATGGTTAAAAAAAATTAGAAATCAAAACCAACAAGTACTTACCCCCACTGATGGAGATATTAAATGTCCCTCCAGATGAGGGTAGAAATTCAGATTCTTCTTTTTCCTCTTTAATGTGCTAAAGAGATGAAAAAAGCAACAATTTAGCCAGAATAAAACTATGGAATGATTTACTGACAAAAAAAAATTTACACATGATTCTTAATCTACAGACTAGATGACATACCAAGTTATTCCAGAAAAGTTCTCAGATCCAAATTTACACTAAGATCTATGACTTCCCTAAATATTACCTCCCATTATGTAATCATAAATAAAATCCAAGGTCATGAAGAATACTGGTTAAACAGGCTGGGCACAGTGGCTCACATCTGTAATCTCAGCACTTCAGGAGGCCAAGGCGGGCAGGTCACTCGAGGTCAGAAGCTCGGGACCAGCCATGCCCAACATGGCGAAACCCCGTATCTACTAAAAATACAAAACTAGCCAGGCATGGTGGTGCGTGCTTGTCATCCCAGTATTTTGGGAGGCTGAGGCAGGCAGATCACAAGGTCACGAGATCAAGACCATCCTGGCCAACATGGTGAAACCCCATCTCTACTAAAATAAAAAAAATTGACCAGGAGCAGCGGCTCATGCCTGTAATCCCAGCACTTTGGGAGGCTGAGGAGGGCAGATCACGAGGTCAGGAGATCGAGACCATCCTGGCCAACATGGTGAAACCCCATCTCTACTAAAAATACAAAAATTAGCTGGCCGTGGTGATGGTGTGCACCTGTAGCCCCAGCTACTTGGGAGGCTGAGGCAGGAGAATCACTTGAACCCAGGAGGTGGAGGCTGCAGTGAGCTGAGATTGTGCCCCTGCACACCAGCCTGGCGACAGAGCAAGACTCCATCTCAAAAAAAAAAAAAAAAAAAAAAATTGAACACTGTTAAACAAACTAACGTGTACATATTCATTACTGGTATCTCAGTAATGAAGCCGAAGAATCTTTGTTTTCTTAGGTAACTATGAGTGGCTCAAAATACGGAAAATATATTTTTATTTTTATTTATTTAATTTTATTTTTTGAGAGGGAGTCTTGCTCTGTCTCCCAGGCTGGAGCGCAGTGGTGCGATCTCGGCTCACTGCAAACTCTGCCTCCTGGGTTCACGCCATTTTCCTGCCTCAGCCTCCTGAGTAGCTGGGACTACAGGTGCCTGCCACCATGCCCGGCTAATTTTTGTATTTTTAGTAGAGACAGGGTTTCACCATGTTAGCCAGGATGCTCTCAATCTCCTGAACTCGTGATCTGCCCTCCTCGGCCTCCCAAAGTGCTGGGATTACAGGCGTGAGCCACCATGCCAGGCTGGAAAATATATTTTTAAATTACACTATTTTTAAATTTTAAAACAAACCCACTTTTACACATCTAAGAATTCCTGTCCACTACATTTGATTATAACATGTTTTTGTTTTAACTGAATCATAAAAAAAAAATGAATAAAAAATCACTTGGTATCCACAACATAAAAGCAATATAAGTATATTATTTATTAATACACTTAAATTCAAGTATACATTTCGTGTTCACTCAAATTAGTCATACCTGGAACAGTGGGCTAGTCTGGTAAAAATAAACACAGTTCTGTTAAAATTTCTGAGACTACCTGCAAGACTGATTAAAAATAAACTCAATGCTTTCTTTAGAAAACATATAATGGAAGCATTTTGCAGGCAAATATTTTAAACGCTTTCTCTCCCATGCATAAAAATTCAAAATAAGACAAAAATATATCAGAGATTAGAGATAAATTTTTAAAGAAAAACATAGCTTTCTTACATGAGATGAAATACCTATCTTCCGTGCTATGTTATCTATGCATCTGAATGTAAATATCTAGTATTCAAGGTCAGTGGCACTTTAGAACTGGGTAATTTTAATGCAGAGTACAGCACTGCACCATCTGCAAATAAACTTAATTACTAATGTGGACTATTACAGGAGAATATCTATAACCCTAATTCCCTTTCCCCAAGTAAAGAGAAGCATTTGGAATTTAAAAACTCAAAGAAATTAAGAATTTAAGTTATTCACATTAAGGAATAAATCAGACGCACTGATCTAATTACATTCACTAACAAACTTGCATAAAAATACTTTTTTTTTTTTTTTGAGACAGAGTCTCACTCTGTCGCCCAGGCTGGAGTGCAGTGGTACATTCTCAGCTCACTGCAAGCTCCACCTCCCTCCCGGGTTCACAACATTGTCCTGCCTCAGCCTCCCGAGTAGCTGGGACTACAGGGACCCATCACCACGCCTGGTTAATTTTTTGTATTTTCAGTAGAGATGGGGTTTCACCGTGTTAGCTAGGATGGTCTCAATCTCTTGACGTCATGATCCACCTGCCCTGGCCTCCCAAAGTGCTGGGATTACAGGCATGAGCCACCGCGCCCGGACACTTTTCTTTAACTCACTATTTCTCCAATTCGCTTTCTAGAAACGATTTATCCTTATTTATGGACTTCTGAACTAGATATAAGGTCAAAAAATGCACAATTTATTAGGTAATGAGTGCCTTCAATGTGTAAGCTACTATGAAACAAATAGCTCATCAAGACAAAGGGGAAGACTTTATCTCCTTAAACACATTTTTTCAAAGAACCAAAAGTACACATTGATGACTACTATTTCATTAAATGCATATTTTCCTTACCTATTATTCATGAGTGCATTCCCAAATGACCCTCTATTTGATAATACATAGTCTAGTCGTACATAAATAAAAGTACATTTCTCTATGTATCTTACAATTCTGTTTAAATATTCTCAAAATTAGTTCTTTTCTTTTTTTAAATCAGACAAGGTCTTGCTCTGTCACCCAGGCTGGAATGCAATGGTGTGATCATAGCTCACTCCAACCATGACTCTTGGGCTCAAGTGATCCTACCTCAGCCGCCCAAATAGGTAGGACTACAGGCATGTGCCATCCTACTGGGTTAATTTTTAATTTTTTTGTTTTTTTAGAGATGGGGTCTCACTGTGTTGTCCAGGCTAGTCTTGAATTCCTAGTCTCAAGTGATCCTCCCACCTTGGCCTCCCAAAGTGCTGGGATTACAGGCATGAGCAAACATCATGCCTGGCCTAGTTCAAATTTTTAGTAAGATTTTATCCACATCCTTTATTCTCTTGTTAATTAAACTCTAGGAGATCCACTTCTAAGGAGAATGATTTTTGCAATCATCTTGTAATAGACTAAATTTACTGAATTATTTTTATAACTTAGTAAAAAATTATACAAAACATTCCATAGTCAAGATATTGCAAAGAACAATGAAAAAGCCAAAGATGAGATGAGAAGAACTTGTTGATTAATTTTCCAAGATGATATAAAATTAGAAAGCAAGAAAAGTAAATTACAGATTTGTTCATTAGTGGTTAAAAAAAACACCCAGAAAATTAAAAGGAAAAATTAATGATGTAACTCTGTGTTCAAGGACTCTTCTTAATTATTTACAAAAATTATCAACTAAGGACACATTTATTGAAAATCATGACAATAAGTTTAGTGAAATATTCTTTATTTCAACTCCACGTTCAGTACTAATTCAGAGGCCTATGCCACTGATAGTCGGCCCAAAATTATAAGCCAAGAGAAAACATTAACTTTACATGCAACGCAATGAGGATTTCTGAATAAAATCTCTTTTCAGTTTGACATCCTGATAGTCATCTGACCAAATTATGTTAATCTCACATCAACTGTTAGTTTTAAACCATATAATCCAGAAACAAGGTTGGAGAACAAGAGTCTGGAGATGATACTTCCGTCAGTATAGGTAAATAGATTCCTATCCTAAACATCTCAAAGAAAACAATTTATTTCAACTTAATTTTACCACAAGTAGTCAAGAAAATTTTTCCTATTTTAATTTGAGATACACAAATATCACAAATTTGTCCAATATAATATGAAAAAAAAAAAAACAAGTACCTCTCCCAAGAGCTGCTCTTCAGCAGCAGGGCTCTCCTCCCCATCACTCTGTGCTACTTGGTCAGAGTCTTTAAGAGCCTTTGGTACACAAAACAATTATAGGGGAAGGTGAAAAATGTAGCATTAAAAGGCTGTTAGTGAACCAGGAAGACAAAAGACCCAACCAACAACATTCAGAGCTAGTTTAATCATAAGAAGCAACAGTGAGTAAATTTATTTGAGAATCACCATTAGAGGAAAAGCAAAGAACTATTACTGCTAACACTTTCCCATTTTTTTTTTTTTTTTTTTTGAGACAGTCTCACTCTGTCACCCAGGCTGGAGTTCAGTGGCACGATCCCAGCTCACTGCAACCTCCGCCTCCCGGTTCAAGCAATTCTCCTGCCTCAGCCTCCCAAGTAGCTGGGATTACAGGCATGTGCCACAACGCCTGGCTAATTTTTGTATTTTTAGTAAAGACAGGATTTCACCATGTTGGTCAGGCTGGTCTCAAACTCCTGACCTCATGATCTGCCCTCCTCAGCCTCCCAAAGTGCTGGGATTACAGGTGTGAGCCACCGCACCCGGCCCACTTTCCCATTCTTTCCTACCAATTTTTTTTTCCCGGTAAAAAAACAAACAAAACAACAACAACAAAACAACAAAAAACTTTATCTTAAGTATTTGAGTAGTCATTAATTCTGTTTTTCCTCCTTTACAAAATTCAAATATGTATGTCAAGAGAAAGGAATGCTCCACCCGCTAAGCTCACGCTATTTTAAAAATGAGAATTATTAACTTATTAAAATATCTAGAATAAGCATTTATTTTTATACCATGAACCATAAAACACAAATTTCTTAAATGATATTTCCTTCTTTGTTATGACCTAGCCAAAGTTTTAGAAGGTAGCTATTTTTAAAGGCCTTCTTACCACATCGGCTCCATCCCCTTTGTTCAAGGCCAAAGCAATCTGAAATAAAAATAACAGCTCACCTACTATATGGAATTCTATTTCAGAGCATCCAGCAAATATTCACCTCTTGCTTCTCATTGGCGAAAATCCACAAAAGTTCTTATAGGAATAGTATGTTTAAAAAAACAATAAAAGCTATAACTGGTTCTCCATGGTTCTAGCTTCTTTCACACGGAAGTGATTAGAAATAATCTGACAATCATTCTTTTTCCTCATTTTCTGCCATCAGGCATGGAAGTATAACTTTCATATATTAATCTCTTACAAGCCTAAAAAAGTTACAGCCTCAAGAAGTTTAGATTACTAATAAAGTTAAATATAAAACTCTAAAGGAGTGAGCAAAGACACAGCCACTAACGAGTGGGGTTGTGATGTGATCTTAGTTCTGCCTGACATCAAAAGAGCACTAAACTTCAATATGCACTTACAGTGCACAGTATACCTCTATCACACATGCAACAACCTGCAATGTTATAGAAAACTCTAGTCATTTCCAAAGAATGATGAAAGGCTAATACAAATATGTATTCAAAACTCTGGCAACCACTGTGGGTAATGCTGGAGAATAAAAAAAGAAAAAAGAAAAAATGCTGGCAACCAAACACAACTTAGTATTAAATGTTTATTGGGTGATTTAAGATAATCTGTGTCGAACTTTATTTTTTTAAAGTATGATTCAAAAACAGCATGCCATCTAACTTTCCCGAAAGTTTACCTTCTTTCCTAGATCTTCTTTCCTGTATCCTAGAAGTTCAAGGTATTTTCCACGAGAATCATCCTCAAAGTTCACCTTTAAAAAAAAAGACATATTCTTAAAAGAAAGACCTACATTTAAAGGCCAAATTTTTATAAGAATGAATCAAATTCCAAAGAGAATTATTAAAATTATCTGAAGTCTACATTCTAAAGATTCATTGTTAGAACGAATCTAAAGAATAGTGGGTTTTTTGGTTTTTTATTTGAAGACCCAGCCTCAGGAGGTCCTGAGAACATGTGTCCAGAATCATTTTTTTAAAATGTTATTTTTTAATAGTAAATATACTAGTAATTAATTGCCCTGGTTGAATAAAGTTTACTTTTGAACAGTAATTTTTTTAAATACAAACTTATGTTCAAAGGTTAAATTGATACAAAACTCAAACTATGTGGAATATTCTATGTCCTAAAATTCTTTCCCAAAATTATTACAAAATATAAATTCTCTTTTTTTTTTTTTTTGAGACGGAGTCTCACTCTATCGCCCAGGCTGGAGTGCAGTGGCCGGATCTCAGCTCACTGCAAGCTCCGCCTCCTGGGTTTACGCCATTCTCCTGCCTCAGCCTCCCGAGTAGCTGGGACTACAGGCGCCGCCACCTCGCCCGGCTAGTTTTTTGTATTTTTTAGTAGAGACGGGGTTTCACGGTGTTAGCCAGGATGGTCTCGATCTCCTGACCTCGTGATCCGCCCGTCTCGGCCTCCCAAAGTGCTGGGATTACAGGCTTGAGCCACCGCACCCGGCCACAAAATAGAAATTCTTTAATTTTAGACTTTAACCTACCGTATTCAAGACTGCTTTACTTGAAAAATCAGTACTGTATAAAGAAACAGACATTCCAGTGCAGGCAAAATGACCAACAAGGAAATTCTATTTGTTATTCTATTCTAACTCCTCTTAAAGTAAAAGGAAAAATGGCTCCAACCTCTCTCCTCTATTCCTCTTCCTCTTTTTCCATTTTCCTTAACTAGATCTAATATAGATATTAAATATTCTATGTTTTCATTATAGTAAACTCTATGTACTAATCTTCAAAATAGGTATGCTGACTATGTCTCTCTCCTCTAAACAGATCTATTTTTGTTTTCTTATTAAAAATGTATTTCGTATTACACTTTTCAAAGTAGAGAAGGAAAAACTCTGGACACAGGTTGTATGCTCTTTATAAGGCTTCTTAATTTCACGATGAATTGCTGAAATCACTTTTTCAATTCTTTAAAGGAAGACAGATTTAGAATATAATGGAACAGTTACATTTGCAGATAATGAAATAATACAGCCTTAAATAGCAACTTTACCTTCAAAAAGGACCACACATTTTTCTCAAATTCAGTCTGAGAGGCATCAATTTTTTTTTGGCAATAATTGATAAATCCTTGTGACTGCACAGCCTGCTGAAGTTGGTCTGATCGGCTGAGGAACTCCTTTTCTGTTACAACCTGACTAATGAACACATGGTGCTGCTGCTGCTGCTGCTCAGCTCCCTGATGAGAAGGCATTCTAACATTCTCAAATGTAACCAGTTTGCCTCCAAACTATAAAAGAGAGAATGAACAAACTCAGTGTTAACCCGAGGATATGGCCAAGAAAAGTGCTTATAAAGTGGCCTAAACAGATAATCTGGATGAAATTAGTTGATATCATCTCTCATGCGCCACATCACTTCAATTTCTGTTCTAGATGAAATGTACTTTTTTTTTTTTTTTTTTTTTGAGACAGAGTTTCACTCTTAGTCACCCAGGCTGGAGTGCAAACACTACAACCTCTGCCTCCTGGGTTCAAGTCCAAACCTCAAGTGATCCACCCAGATACAGAAGACCAGATAGGATGATGAGAAGATTAAGTAGACCCAAAGAACAGACTTATGAGTGACAGAAAACATATTCGAAGGTCTATTTTAGGAAGATTAATCTTGGAATATGTAGTAAAGATTAGAGAAGAAAAAGACAAGCAACAAATATGCAGTCAAGCTATTAGAAGTCTGGCATGAAAGAATTAGGCAAAGTATCAGCAATGTAAAAGGAAGAAACAAACAAACAAACAAACAAAAAGTGCTAGAGAGGATGTGGAAAAACTAGAACCCTTGTGCACTATTAGTGAGAATGTAAAATGGTAAAGCTGCTATAAAACGGTATGGAGGTTCTTCAAAAACTTAAAAATAGAACCATCGTATGATCCAGCAATCCCACTTCTGGGTATATGTCCCAAAAAACTGAAAACAGGATCCCAAAATGATAATTACAAACCCATGTTCACCACAGCATTTATTCACAATAGCCAAAAGATGGAAGCAACCAAAATGACCATCAAATGAAAGGATAAAAAAAAAATGTGGTATATATATACAATGCAATATTATTTGGCCTGTAAAAAGAAGTAAATTCTGTCATGCTACAACACAAATAAACCTTGAGGACATTAAGCTAAGTAAAATAAGCCAGCCACAAAAAGACAAGTACTGCATGATTCCATTTATATGAGTAATTTAAAGTAGTAAAACTCCTAGCAACAAAGTAGAATGTGGTTACCAGGGATTCAAGGGAAAGAGGAAATGGGGAGCTGTTGTTCAAGGGCACAGAGTTTCAGTTTTGCAAGATGAAAAAGTTCTAGAGATCTGCTGCACAACAACGTGTATATAGTTAACACTACTGTAGTACATATTTAAAAATCGTTGTAGTGTATATTTAAAACGGTTAAGATAGTAAATTTTATATTATGCATTTTTTACAATAAAAAAAGCTGACAATTAAAAAAGAAAGCTAAAAGGATGAAGAGGAGGGAGGACACTCCCTGTGAAAAGAAAAGAAAAGAAAAGAGAAGAAAAGAGAAGAGAAAAGAAAAGAAAAAAGGAAGGGAGGGAGGGAGCAAGGTAAAGAGCTAGAGAGACAGAGACAGAGAGAGAGAGAGAGAAGGAAGACATATTTTTAAAAAAAGGGAGGAGGGCCTGGTGCAGTGACTCATGCCTGTAATCGTAGCACTTTGGGAGGCCGAGGCGTGTGGATCACCTGAGGTCAGGAGTTTGAGACCAGCCCCAGTCAACATGGTAAAACCACATCTCTACTAAAAATACAAAAATTAGCCAGGTGTGGTGGCATGCACCTGTAATTCCAGCTACTCAGGAGGCTGAGGTAGGAGAATTGCTTGAACCCAGGAGGCAGAGGTTGCAGTGAGCCGAGATTGCACCACTGCACTCCATCCTGGGCAATAGAGCAAGACTCTGTCCCAAATAAAAAAAAATTTTTAAAAAGGGGGGGGGGGGGGGGGGACATAGAGTGTTGGCTACACAACAACAATGTAAATGTACTTAATGCCACTGAACTGTACATTTGAAAATGGATACAATGATAAATTTTATGTATATTTTACCATGATTTTTAAAAAAGGGAAAAAAAAGAGTAGGTTCCAGTTTTTCAGAGAAACCATTTTGAATGAGGAAATACCCACAAATACATCTCAAATCTCAACTTAAACCCCAACTTCTTCCATCAGAGGGATCCTGTAATAACACTTTGGTATAAAAAGTCCTTTGTGACTATGGACCATAAAAACAAAATCCACCTACTGAAAAAGAAGCACCAACAGGCCTTCGAATCCACTTGGGCGGCTTCTTCAGAGGCAGCACTATACTATGCTGAGCAGTCTGCTGTGGAATTTGTAATGGAGGAAGGGGCTGTCCTGTGCCGAAGGGATCAAGATTCCCAAAAGATGATGAAAGCTAAAAAAGATTAAGAACATGAGAATCTGACCATATACAAACTTTCATTTTTTTCCAGTCATATCCAAAAAATTTTTAATCACAATTGTCCAATTAACCAGCACTGTTAATCAGTGAAGTCATTTCAAAATATTACACAACACGTACTTTTTTCAGGCATTATAATAGAAAACTTTAACACTTCCTATTACCTTGTCAACTTGTTTCTGTCTTAAACCGTCTGTGCTTCCTCCCATGATAGAATAAACACTGACACGCCCATCAAACGAAGCAGCTGATAAGACAGCAGGATTTCGGGGACACCACTGAATATCGAAGCACCACTGTGTGTTGGTGGGAAGTTCATATAACACCTAGGCCAACAAAAAACAAACAACAACACTCAGAAAATGGTATGGTGTGGGGAAAAGAAAGAGAGATCAGACTGTTACTGTGTCTATATAGAAAGAAGTAGACATGAGACTCCATTTTGTTCTGTATTTGAGATGCTATTAATCTGTGACCCTACCCCCAACCTTGTCCTTGCAAGAGACATGTGCTGTAGTGACTAATACTGAGGGAACTCAGAGACTGGTGCCGGCATGGGTCCTCTGTGTGCTCTGGGCCCACTTTTTCTTTCTCTATACTTTGTCACTTTGTCTCATTTCTTTTCTCAAGTCTCTCATTCCACCTAACAAGAAGTGCCCAAAGGTGTGGAGGGGCAGGCCACCCCTTCATCTGGTGCCCAAAGTGGGTGCTTTTCTCTAAGGTGAAGGTACGCTCGAGCGTGGTCATTGAGGACAAGTCGATGAGAGACTCCCGAGTACGTTAACAGTCAGCCTTGCAGTAAGCTTGTGCACTTGGAAGAACCTAGGGTAACAATGGTGCAAACTAAAAGTAAATATACCTCTTATCTTAGCTTTATTAAAACTCTCTTAAAAATTAAAGTCTCTACCAAAAATCTAATACGCTATTCCAAACAATAGAACAGTTTTGCCCATGGTTTCCGGAACAGGGAACTTTAGATCTAAAAGACTGGGAAAAAATTGGCAAAGAATTAAAACAAGCAAGAAGGGAAGGTAAAATCATCCCACTTATAGTATGGAATGATTGGGTCATTATTAAAGTAGCTTTAGAACTGTTTCAAACAGAGGAAGATAGCGTTTCAGTTTCTTATGTCCCTGAAAGCTGTGCAGTAGATTGTCAAAAAGAGGCAGGGATAGAATCCCAGAAAAGAACAGAAAGTTCACATTATAAATGTGTAGCAGAGCCGGTAACGGCTCGGTCAATGCAAAATGTTGATGATAATCAATTACAGGAGGTGATATATCCTGAAATGTTAAAGTTAGAAGAAAAAGGTCCAGAATTAGCAGAGCCATCAGAGTCCAAACCACAATGGCCAACTCCTCTTACAGCAGCTCAGATGCCTGTAACTTTACAACCTCAAATGCAGGTTAAACAAGTACAAACTCCAAAAGAAGATCAAATAGAAAAAGATAGAGTCTCTGTCATGGCAATGCCAATCCAAATACAGTGTCCACACTATCAGCCAGTAGAAAATAAGACCCAGCCACCAGTAGCCTATCAATACTGGCCACCAGCCGAACTTCAGTATCGGCTGCCCCCAGAAAATCCGTATGGACAGCCAGGAATGTTTCCAGCGCCACAGGGCAGGGCGCTATAGCCTCAGCCGCCCACCATGAGACTTAATCCTACAGCACCGCCTAGTGGATAGGGTAGTGCATTACATAAAATTATTTGATGAGGCAAGAAAACCAAGGAGATATTGAAGCGTGGCAATGTCCCAGTAATATTAGAATCAAGACCACCTGGAGCAGGGGCCCAAGAGAGAGAGCCTCTCATAGCTGAAGCCAGATATGAGTCCTTTTCTATAAAAATGCTAAAAGAAATGAAAGAGGGAGTAGAACAGTATGGACCCCACTCTCCTTATGTGAGAACATTATTAGATTCCATTGCTCATGGACATAGACTCATTCCTTATGATTGGGAGATTCTGACAAAATCATCACTCTCACCTTCTTAATTTTTACAATTTAAGACTTGGTGGATTGATGGGGCACAAGAACAGGTCCGAAGAGATAGGACTGCCAATCCTCCAATTAACATAGATGTAGATCAAGTATTAGGAACAGGTCAGAATTGGAGCACTGCTAGTCAACAAGTAATAATGCCAAATGAGGCCATTGAGCAAATTAGGGCTATCCGCCTTAGGGCCTGGGAGAAAATCCAAGACCCAGAAACCGCCTGCCCCTCCTTCAATACAATAAGACAAGGCTCTAAAGAGCCTTACCCTGATTTTGTAGCAAGGCTTCAAGATGCTGCTCAAAACTCAGTATCAATCGGCTCAAAGGGCAGAGTTGGTTGCAGTCATTACAGTGTTACAAGGTTTTAATCAACCTGTTAATATTGTATCAGATTCTGTATATGTAGTACAGGCTACAAGGGATGTTGAGACAGCTCTAATTAAATACAGCATGGATGATCAGTTAAACCAGCTGTTCAATTTATTACAACAAACTGTAAGAAAAAGGAATTTCCCATTTTATATTACTCATATTCGAGCATACACTAATTTACCAGGACCTTTAACTAAAGCAAATGAACAAGCTGACTTACTGGTATCCTCTGCATTCATAAAAGCACAAGAACTTCATGCTTTGACTCATGTAAATGCAGCAGGGTTAAAAAAAAATATTTGATGTCACATGGAAACAGGCAAAAGATATTGTACAACACTGCACCCAGTGTCCAGTACTACACCTGCCCACTCAAGAGGCAGGAGTTAATCCCAGAGGTCTGTGTCCTAACGCATTATGGCAAATGGATGTTACACATGTACCTTCATTTGGAAAATTATCATATGTTCATGTAACAGTTGATACTTATTCACATTTCATATGGGCAACATGCCAGACAGGAGACAGTACTTCCCATGTTAAAAAAAACATTCATTATTTTGTTTTGCTGTAATGGGAGTTTCAAAAAAAATTAAAACTGACAATGGACCAGGATATTATATTAAAGCTTTCCAAAAATTCTTAAATTAGTGGAAAATTACACATACAACAGGAATTCCTTCTAATTCCCAAGGACAGGCCATAGTTGAAAGAACTAATAGAACACTCAAAACTCAGTTAATTAAACAAAAAGAAGGGGGAGACAGTAAGGAATGTACCACTCCTCAGATGCAACTTAATCTAGCACTCTATACTTTAAATTTTTTAAACATTTATAGAAATCAGACTACTACTTCTGCTGAACAACATCTTACTGGCAAAAAGAACAGCCCACATGAAAGAAAACTGATTTGGTGGAAAGACAACAAAAATAAGACATGGGAAATAGGGAAGGTGATAACCTGGGTAAGAGGTTTTGCTTATATTTCACCAGGAGAAAATCAGTTTGAATACCCACTAAACATTTGAAGTTCTACAATGAACCCATCGGAGATGGCAAGAGAAGTGCCTCCATGGAGACGGAAACACCATAATCGAGCACCACTGACTCACAAGATGAACAAGGTGGTGATATCAGAAGAAAAGACGTGCAGGAAGTCAGGGACCCTGAACGAAGGGACTGGTTGAAGCCACGGCAGAAAAACATAAAATGTGAAGATTTCAAGGACACTTATTAGTTCCCCAAATTAATGCTTTTATAATTTCCTATGTCTGTCTTTAATCTCTTAATCCCATCATCTTCTTTGTAAACTGAGGAGGATGTATGTGACCTCAGGACCCTGTGATGATTGTGTTAACTGCACAAATCGTTTGTAGAGCATGTGTGTTTGAACAATATGAAATCTGGGCATCTTGAAAAAAGAACAGGATAACAGCGATATTCAGAGAACAAGGGAGGTAACCTTGAACTGGCCGCCGGTGAGCTGGACAGAACAGAGCCATATTTCTCCTCTTTTTAAAAGCAAATAGGAGAAATAACATTGAATTCTTTTTTTTAGCAAGGAACATCCCTGAGAAAGAGAATGCGCTCTGAGGGTAGGCCTATAAATGACCCCCTCAAGGCGTGCTGTCTTTTAAGGTCGAAGCCGAAGGGATGAAATAAGCCCCAGTCTCCTGTAGCGCTCCCAGGCTTATTAGGATGAGAAAATTCCCACCTAATAAAGTTTGGTCAGACAGGTTGCCTGCTCTCAAACCCTGTTTCCTGATAAGATGTTATCAATGACAATGCAATTTTAATTTTAATTTTAACACCATCCTGTGGTCAGTGATCTCATCCTGCCTCCACTTGTTATTACTTTGTGAAGTATGTGATCTCTGTGTTGGTACCAGAAACTGAGGCAACTGCAGGAGGTGCTGATGGCCTTGCAAATCTTAACTCTGTCACTTCGGTTAAAACCATCTGAAGTATGACTATTGTAAATTTCATATTAATCCTTGTATGCCTGTTCTGTCTGCTGTTAGTCTGCAGGTATACCCAACAGTTCCAAAGAGACAGCGACCATGGAGAACGAGCCATGATGACAATGGTGGTTTTGTTGAAAAGAAAAGGGGGAAATGAAGGGAAAAGAAAGAGAGATCAGACTGTTACTGTGTCTATACAGAAAGAAGTAGACATAAGAGACGCCATTTTGTTCTGTATTTGAGATGTGTTAATCTGTGACCCTACCCCCAACCTTGTCCTTGCAAGAGACATGTGCTGTGGTGACTCAAGGTTTAACGGATTTTGGGCTGTGCTGGGTGTGCTTTGTTAAACAAGTGCCCGAAGGCAGTATGCTTGTGAAAAGTCATCACCATTCTCTTAATCTCAAGTACCCAGGTCGCAGGGACCTCTACCTACGAAAGCTACGTATTGTTCAAGGCTTCTCCTCATGTGATAGTCTGAAATATGGCCTCGTGGGAAGGGAAAGACCTGATCGTCCCCCAGCCTGACACCCGTGAAGGGTCTGTGCTGAGGAGGTCTAGTATAAGAGGAAAGAAGGCCTCTTGGCAGTTGAGATAGAGAAAAGCATGTGTCTGCTGCCCGTCCCTGGGCAATGGAACTTCTCGGTGTAAAACCCGATTGTATGTTCTATTTACTGAGAAAGGAGAAAACCGCCTTAGGGCTGAAAGTGCTGCTCTTTATGCACTAAAAAGGTTTATGGAGATGTTTGCATATGCATATCAAGGCACAGCACTTTTCCTTAAACTTATTCACGTCACAGAGATCTTTATTTATACGTCTTACTGCTGACCTTCTCTCTACCATGATCCTATTATCCTGTCACTTCCCTTTTTCTAAGAAGGTAAAGATAACGATCAATAAATACGGAAGGAATTCAGAGACCGGTGCCTGCATGGGTCCTCTGTATGCTGAGCGCTGGTCCCCTGGGCCCACTTTTTCTTTCTCTATACTTTGTCTCTGTGTCTCATTTCTTTTCCTCAAGTCTCTCCTTTCACTTAACAAGAAACGCCCACAGGTGTGGAGGGGCAGGTCACCCCTTCAGTATGGCCACTTCGCAACCAAAACACCTGAATGAACGTGGTCAACAAGTATAGCTAAATTGAACAATTTTTTGTAGAAAGTATCTGTAGCCAGGAAAAAGAATACTAAGATTTTTTAAAATACAAGAATGATTCATTATGAGGACCTATTCTGATTAACAGGAATGTGACTTAAAATTTCAATCGGATTTGAATAAACACATTTTAAAAACTGAGGTTTTTCTGTGTTCAAAATAGTGGATGCATTTGAAAGACCAGCACACTCTATTAGAGTCACCTTTTTTTTTTTTTTTTTTAATTTTTTGCGACAGGGTCTCCCTCTGTCACCCAGGCTGGAGGGCAGTGGCAGCGACCTCAGCTCACTGCAACCTCCACCTCCTGGGCTCAAGCAATTCTCCTGCCTCAGCCTCCCAAGTAGCTGGGATTACAGGCACCCGCCATCATGCCCGGCTAACTTTTGTATTTTTTTTTTTTGAGACGGAGTCTCGCTCTGTGGCCCAGGCTGGAGTGCAGTGGCCGGATCTCAGCTCACTGCAAGCTCTGCCTCCCGGGTTCACGCCATTCTCTCGCCTCAGCCTCCGAGTAGCTGGGACTACAGGCGCCCACCACCACGCCCGGCTAGTTTTTTGTATTTTTAGTAGAGACGGGGTTTCACCGTCTTAGCCAGGATGGTCTTGATCTCCTGACCTCGTGATCCACCTGCCTCGGCCTCCCAAAGTGCTGGGATTACAGGCTTGAGCCACTGCGCCCAGCCCAACTTTTGTATTTTTAACAGACACGGGGTTTCACCACATTGGCCAGGCTTGTCTTGAACTGCTGACCTCAAGTGATCCACCCGCCTTGGTCTCCCAAAGTGCTGGGATTACAGGCGTGAGCCACCGCACCCGGCCTAGAGCCAACTTTTTAAACTCTAAAAGATAAGTGATGTCCTGTCCAATTGTTTTTGTCTGGTAAGACCCAAACAACCACCATATTTAGGTTACTTGAGGATCAAATTTTAAAATCAATCTTGAGAAGGAAGAATTCACCAAGAAATTTGACTTTTAATCATGAGAGAAACATGTACTGTACACACCCTTCCTATCACTGCAGAATCCTAACAGAATTCGGCATTACCAGCTTCCTTTAGAAAGAAAATGACAGAGAAAGAACTATAGAAAATGACCTATATGAGGCTGGTTGTGGTGGTTCACGCCTATAATCCTAGCACTTTGGGAGGCTGAGGTGGGCAGACTGCTTGAGCCCAGGAGTTCAAGACCAGCACGGGGAACATGGCGAAACCTCATCTCTACAAAAAAATACAAAAACTTGGCCAGGCATGATGGTACATGCCTGTAGTCCCTGCTATCTGGGAGGCTGAGTCCCTGTAGTCCCTGCTATCTGACTGAGCCTGGGAGGTCAAGGTTTGAGTGCTCTGTCATGGTGCCACTGCATTGGGAGACAGAGCAAGATCCTGACCAAAAAATAGTAATAGTAATAAAAAAAAAATAGAAAATGGCTTATACGAAAGCTTTACAATGTAATGCTTGTTGTGAACTCAAAGTTAGTATGGTGGTTAACCGCTATTCATAGAAGCAACACCTTAGGACTTTACGATAAGTCAAATGAACTTAACTCTGGCTTCATGAGACTTTTTTTTTTCCTTTTTTTTTTTATTTTTGAGACAGGGTCTCACATTGATGACTAGGCTGGAGTGCAGTGGCGCAATCACAGCTCACTGGAGTCTTGACCTCCTGGGCTCAAGCAATCCTCCCACCTCAGCCTCCCAAGTGGCTGGGACTACAGAACAAGCCACCACAGCCAGCTAATTTTTGTATTTGTTATGGAGATGGGGTTTTGCCAGCCAGCCTTGGCCTCCCAAAGTGCTGAGATTACAGGCGTGAGCCACCACACCTGGCCCATGTGACATTTAAAATGTTTCATTTTATTAAAAAATAGAATTAATTGAAAAGGTATTCAGCCTGCTTGTGTCTTTGGTATTTATTTTGTTTCAAAAGATATGTGGTTTGATAAAACTTAGATCATTTATCTATTCCTTACTTGTATTTGAACAAAATCCAATTTTTTAGTTGTAGCATATACTAAAAGTCTCTTCCTTCAAAGTCCAAGCACACACAACTAATCACAGGCAAAAATTCATCTAATTAAATTATATAACAGAGAAAACGATGACAGAATAGTAAGTTCCATGAATTTTGAATTTACTTGGCAAGGCACAGTGTAAAACTAAGATTTTTGTTATTCATCCTACAAATGATATGCAGTAAAATTTATTAATTTTCTTCTCGTCTCCCCTAATGTTAATGATTCTATATTTTATATTGTTACATCCACGACTCTTAAACCAGAAACCAAATAACTAAAGGGCTTGTTTTAATTTTAACAATATAGATGAAAACTTATCGAAGACACTATTTTTATTAGCATTCTATCAAACTACATAAGCACTAGCAATAATCTACCTTCACATAAAAAAGGTAAAAATATAAAAGCTATAATTTATATTCTTGCTTTATCATTCAGAAGAGAGACTGGAAAACTATATCAATTTCCAGAAGTGAAACAGGATCCTCAGGAATGGTAAAGCAGACAAAAGATGCAAACCTTGAACAATCCTACATCGAAGATAATGATTCCCATAAACCACATGTGAAATAAATCAAAGTATTTCTGAGTCTAGGTAATAAATACATTATTGGAAATGAGGAGGGGATGATTACTAGTTTAAAATATACTATTTCAATTACTGATTTTTCTGGTTAAAAAGCTGAGCTTAGATTATGTTCCTGATAAAATTGCAGCCAAATAAACACTGCACACACACCTCCACATACTTTTCACATAGTAATCCACTAAAGAATCTACATAGAAAATTTCTTATGTAGCCAGAAGTAACATACTACAAGGGCTACAAGGTTGAGAAACATTTCCTCCCCATACCTCTCCTGTGTTTGGATTGGAGCAGAGAATCTTAGCATCTTTTCCACAGCTCAGTAACAATTCAGGATCCGCCATGCTCCAAGCAATTGCCAAAATCCCCCTATAAAAAACATATAGGAATAAGGAAATTTTTAATCTTAAGAAAACCAAATCTCAATTATTTCTGCCTAGGCTTTGGAGATTCACACATTGTTAACAGAAATACAATTAAATGCAAGAGTTTCAACACCGGGCACGTCGGCTCACAACTGTAATCCCAGCTACTCAGGAGACTGAAGCAGGAGAATCACTTGAACCTGGGAGGTGGAGGTTGCAGTGAGCTGAGATCGTGCCACTGCACTTCAGCCTGGGCAACAGAGTGAGTGAGACTCCATCTCAAAAATAAGATAAAATAAAAAAAGAAAAACAAACCAAAAAAGAAATAAAAATAAAATAAATGCAATATTTTCAGAGGCAACTTAGTAACGTATATGCTATCTGATCATTACAAAGACATAGATGTTCAATATAGTACAGTGTATGATAGCGAAAAAGTGAAAACAAATGCCCAAGAGACTATTTCACAATAAATTACAGACCACCTTTCAATGAGAAAATATGTAGATAAAAATTATTCTGTACACTTTGGGAGGCCAAGGCAGGAGGACTGTTTGAGGCCAGGAGTTCAAAACCAACCTGGGCAATATAACGACACTCCGTCTCTACCAAAAAATTTGAAAATTAGTCAGTTATGGTGGCATGTGCCTGTAGTTCCAGGCATACTCATGAAGCTGAGGCAGGAGGATTACTTGAGCCCAGAGGCTCATGGCTACAGTGAGCTATGGTGGCTCTATCCTGGGCAAATCAGCAAGACCCCATCTAAAAAGTATACTTATCATTTTGTGAAAATCAACTTCTTACCTCATTATAAAGTATTCAGGATTAACGAAAAAAGTTATCTAACTATATGCACACATTATCCCAATTGTATAAAAATTATATTGGGATTATACATGCATACACACACACACACAAGTAACTTAGGTACGGTGAAATGTTTTACCTATGGAAGGGCATGAAATCTAACTGCAGTAAGTCCTTACTTAATTCAGAAACTGTGACTTTAAGCAAAACAATGGATAACAAAACCAATTTTAGCATTGACTCAAAACTGATATAAACATTAAGTACCTATGGTAGCCAGGCACAGTGGCTCATGCCTGTAATCCCACCACTTTGGGAGGCAAAGGTGGGCGGATCACTTGAGGTCAGAAGTTCGAGACCAGCCTGGCCAACATGGTGAAACCCCATATCTACTAAAACTATAAAAATCAGCTGAGCGTAGTGGTGCATGCATGTAATCCCAGCTACTCAGGAGGCTCAGGCAGGAGAATCATTTGAATTTGGGAGGCAGAGGTTGCAGTGAACCGAGATCTTGCCACTGCACTCCAGCCTTAGTGACACAGCAAAACTCTGTCTAAAAAAAAAAAAGTTCCTATGTCCTATGGTATATTTCTGGTCACAAAAACATCACCAACATGTTCAGAAAATAAACAAATCAAGTTCTTTGGAACAGCAGCATGATACCTGGCATGGTTTTCCAGGACACGAAGTGGAGAGGAAGCAAATCGAAGATCCCACATCTGGATCACTGGTAACCGGTCATCCTCGGAGGCAAGGACCATCTGAGTAGCAATATCAGGATGCCATGCCAACCCAGAACAATGCATCTGCAGATTGTTAAGGTTCACATTTTATGAATCATATTACTTTATGAAAAACCAAACTAAAACGAGAAACATGCCTTTATTGAAACAAATAGTAAAAAAACATCAGCTTTGGCTTATTTTATTTATGATTTATTGTCAGGCAGGCTGGAGTGCAGTAGCGCCATCTCAGCTCACTGCAAACTCCACCTCACCCAGGTTCAAGTGATCCTCCTGCCTCAGTCTCCCAAGTAGCTGGGATTACAGGTGCAAGTCACCATGCCAGCAAATTTTTGTATTTTTAGTGGTTATGAGGTTTTACCATGTTGGCCAGGCTGGTCTCGAACTCCTGACCTCAAATGATCCACCTACCTCGGCCTCCCAAAGTGCTGGGATTAGAGGCATGAGCCACCGCGCCTGGCCTTAGTTTATTTTAAAAAACAATACAAAACAAAATGTAAAACTACCAAATTTTATTGAAGTCTTAAACAGTAGTCTTAAAAGTAAGATATTTGAATATTTTCTCAATTCATGCAGCTATTTGATACACACAAAACCATTCTGAGTCAGAATAACTGTATACCAAAAATGAGTTTTACTATCAAAACTATAAATATAAAGAAAACATTTCATTTTATTTATTTATTTTTTTGAGATGGAGTCTCACTCTGTCACCCAGGCTGGAGTGCAGTGTGGCACGATCTCAGCTCACTGCCACCTCCACCTCCAACGTTCAAGTTATTCTCCTGCTTCAGCTTCCCCAGTAGCTGGAGTACAGGCACATACCACCATGCCTGGCTAATTTTTTGTATTTTAGTAGAGAAGGGGTTTCACCCTGTTGCCCAGGCTGGTCTTGAACTCCTGAGCTCAGGCAATTCGCCCACCTCGGCCTCCCAAAGTGCTAGGATTGAGCCACTGCGCCCGGCCAGTAGAGAAAACATTTTATACACATTTAAAATACTTTCAGAAAAATGGGAAAAAAAAAAAAAAAAAAAAGATAAAAGATTAACACATACAGGCTGGGCGTGGTGGCTCACGCCTGTAATTCTAGCACTTTGGGAGGCTGAGGCAGGCGGATCACCAGGTCAGGAGTTTGAGACCAGTCTGGACAACATGGTGAAACACCATCTCTACTAAAAATACAAAAATTTGCCAGGTATGGTGGCGGACTCCTGTAATCCCAGCTACTTGGGAGGCTGTGGCAGGAGAATTGCCTGAACCCAGGAGGCGGAGGTTGGAGTGCCAAGATTGCGCCACTGCACTCCAGACTGGGAGACAGAGTGAGACTCCATCTCAAAAAAAAAAAACCCTTAAAGAAAAAAGAAAAAAGATTAAGACACACATAAGACACAAAAAAACCCCACATTTTTCCTCTATTT
This sequence comes from Piliocolobus tephrosceles, assembly GCF_002776525.5. NCBI lineage: Eukaryota > Metazoa > Chordata > Mammalia > Primates > Cercopithecidae > Piliocolobus > Piliocolobus tephrosceles. The sequence goes on along the minus strand of NC_045436.1, from coordinate 106,474,003 downwards.
TATCAGAAAACTCAAGGCAAAATATCTTAAGCAAAAACTACCATTTAAATTTTCATATGGAATAAACTAACATTATTAGGAACTATCTGCAAGTTCAGATTCTATTAAATGTTCCACAAAATGACTAAAATGCTTCTGGTATGGTTTATTCCATTGACACTTTCGTTTTAAAACTCCTGATTCATTTGAAAACAATACTCTGAAGAAGTGTTCTCCCAAATAGTTTTTTGTTGTTATTGTTGTTTTTAAATTACATATGTATACTCTGACTTTTTGCAAACTTATTTTAGAAAATGTCAAACCATGCAATGTACTCATAAACAAAAAAAAGGCTCCAAATGATATCTAATTATTTTATAGCACCTAATGACATAAAAAAATTAAGATACCTATAAGGTTCAGAATTTAATGTGCTCTATGGGAAGTGCTGGAAATATATTAGCTCATTTTAGCAGTACCTAATCAGAGGAAGAGATTAGGCCAAGAAGTCAAATATTACAAGTTCACAGTGATGAAGTTCCCAGCAAGAAAAATGTTTACATTCTAAGAAAAGCTAAAGATGAATTAAAAAGTTGCTGCAATGGCCAGGCACAGAGGCTCAGGCCTGTAATTCCACCACTTTGGGAGGCCGAGGCAGGCAGATCATGAGGTCAGGAGTTCGAGAGCAGCCAGATCAACATGGTGAAACCCTGTCTCTACTAAAAATACAAAAATTAGCCAGGCGTGATTGCGCGTGCCTGTAATCCCAGCTACTTGGGAGGCTGGGGCAGGTGAATTGCTTGAATGCGGGAGGCAGTGAGCCGAGACTGCGCCACTGCACTCCAGCCTGGGCGACAGAGAGAGACTCCGTCTCAAGAAAAAAAAGAAAAAAAGGTTGCTGCAATGTTTTAAAACAGCTAGCAAAGTAAAACAACCAGTATACCATGGAATAAGTTCCTTGATTAACCAATCTCTCTTCATCATTAATAATATCCAACATATTTATTGGATATGATTTTCCAATTTCCATAAAATCATAAAAATTTTATGATTTTCCCTTAGAGGAAAAAAAACAAACATTCATTCTAACATGACTGATTAACGAAAAAACAGGATTTGACTTCACAGAAATTTGATTTGTTGTCAACTCTGACAAACAACACAGGAATACCTACAGCAGAAATACAACATGTTCATCACAAGTCAATCACATACTTACTCTGTTACTATGGTCACTGACTTTGATGATTGGTTCATTTTTTCTAAGATCCCATACAGTGGCCCGGCCACTGGGACTGGCTGAGGCTAAAATATGCTGAACTTGTCTGTTCCATGCAATGCAGCTGATATCTTCTGGCGGCTACAAGGAATAAACAGTTAATAAAAACTGTTTCTCTGTTATAATCAAATTTAACTGTAAAATTGGATCCTTCATTCTGAAAAGTATATTACTTAAAAATCTGATCCATTTATCCCACAAATTTGCTTTATAGTCCTATATCTCTACATTCTCAACACGTACAATTATACGATTTAAAGTGCAGGTACATGCCATTTCAAGTGTATTATCTTGTTTAATAATATCTCATTCAACAAGAATTTTATTGAATTCCTGCTATAAACCAAGTACTGTTTACTTTGCAACTGCTGCAAGGTAGATCATGGACCACGAAGTAGGTGTTGGTGACTATGACAGAAAACTAGGCAGGGCAAAATTACAGCCTAGACCATTAGCAAAATACCTTTATAAATGCTAGTACATATGCTATCATTATGCTACCTCTCACATTGCCAGAATGTTAGAGCCAGTTACAATGGCTCCTCAATTGGATAGCCTACACAACATAAAGAAGAACAGAAGACTGTTCTTATCAAACTTACTAGAAATACACAGGCAAAGGGCTTGAGGTATTTATTTTAAACCTTGCCTTCCATGGTCTTGCCTAAGTGTGTTTTAAGAAGGTTGGTTGTTGCTAAAACACAGAGCAGCTATCACACAAAGAACGAAAATAATTATACTAGATCTAAAACAATTATTAAGGATCTTTGTTCATTTTGTTTACTACTGTATGCCTAGTACAATGACCAGTGTCTACCAGGTGGGAGATACTAAATAAATATCTGCTCTTGAAGGACTTACTCATACTTTGAAGAAACATATTTATTAATAATTTACTGAAGAAAAATCAGTAACATCTAAACAACGATTTTAAACATATATGTTTTGTGTGAGAAGCCTTAAAAGTGAAGTAAGTGGGCTTAGAAGAACTACTTTTGGCTTTTTTTATTACAATGATCAAAATCAGTATAAAAATACCTGTGTTTTGGCTCCTGGCGTCATTGGGGTTGCAAAATTATTTAGATCCCATATGTAGATTTCAGATTCATTAGCACCAGAAGCTACCAGATTAGTCTGTAAGAAGAAAACATAACTAAATAGCATTTATGCATAATTAAGAAAATTCAGAATAACTCAGTTCAGAGTTAGATACTAGATGTAGCATACACAATTTTTCTATTTAATTTAAAAAGTGAAAAACATACGCATGCATTTCTAAATTATGCATAAATTCTTTCAAAATTTAAAGTTTTCTAGAAAAACATAAAATTCTACTTAACAAAGACAAAAGATGTCTACTGAGAACAAACTAATTTTAATGCAAGATATTATTTTAAAAATGATATGGATAAATTCTTTTTTTTTTTTTTTTTTTTTGAGATGGAGTTCTGCTCTTGTTGCCCAGGCTGGAGTGCAATGGCGCAATCTCAGCTCATTGCAACCTCTGCCTCCCGGGTTCAAGCGATTCTCCTGCCTCAACCTCCCAAGTAGCTAGGATTACAGGCATGCGCCACTACTCCCAGTTAATTCTGTATTTTTAGTAAAGACGGGGTTTCTCCATGTTGGTCAGGCTGGTCTCGAACTCCTGACCTCAGGTGATCTGCCTGCCTTGGCCTCCCAAAGTGCTGGGATTACAGGTGTGAGCCACCAAGCCTGGCCGGATAAATTCTTAATCAGTCTTGCAACCACGTGAGGATTACTGTTTATATCTTTGCATCTCTGGAAGGAGATTTAATTTACAAGATTAAAAAGGTAATCAATTATTGCTTTCATAAAAAGCTGAATCCTAAAACTGTGGTATCTTTCTCAGTATACTTCAAAGTCAGCTTCCAGAGCTGAATCAATATAGCCCTAGTAAAATCTCTTGTCATAATTCTTCTCATATTTCTAGTTCATATACACTCAATCTTGTTCCAGGTGGCAATATTTCTAGGTTTTCTCTGGTACAAACCTTACGGGTCAAAAAGAACCTGAAATTGTAATACAAAGTATAGGAGGACAATGGGCTTCATATACTGACCTTCATCCACTACTATTTACTTTTACAAATTATTCTCTTATCAGCTGGCATATAACTAAAAAAAGAGAAATTCTATGGTAGTAGCTACCTATAACACAAAATACTTTATTAAAAATCATCAGCTGCTTCATACAATTAACAAAGGAGTTAGCTAAACAGCAGATACCACAAACTATAGAAATGAAGGCCGGGCACAGTGGCTCATGCCTGTAGTCACAGCACTTTGGGAGGCCAAGGCAGAAAGACCACTTGAGCCCAGGAGTTCAGGACCAGCCTGACCAACACAGAAAAACACTGTCTCTACAAAAATTAGCCTGGTGTTATGGCTCATGCTTGTAGTCCCAGTTACTTGGGTGGCTGAGACAGGAGACTTGCTTGAATCCAGGAGGTCAAGACTGCAGTAAGCCATGAGCCACTGCAGTCCAGCCTGGGAGGGAGCAAGACCCTGTTTCAAAAAACATAAAACAACAACAAAAAAGAAATAAACAAGTTGGGTTTCTGTATTGCTATACCCTAAGGATCTATTTATAATATAAGAAAAGGAACTATTTAAAATTTTCTTAATACTCATTTTTGGTTGTTATAATCTAGTATCCTATTAACTCAAGGTCTTTTTTTTTTTTTTTTTTTCCCCCAGACAGGGTCTCTGTGTGTCAGCCAGGCTGGAGTGCAGTGGTGCGATCATAGCTCACTGCAGCATAGACCTCCCGGGCTAAAGCCATCCACACGAGTAGCTGAGACTATAGGCGTATGCCACCATGTTCTGCTAATTGTTTGCATTTTCTGCAGTGACACGGTTTCACCATCCTGTGCAGGCTAAGATCTTTATTAAGCTGTGCATTTATATAATTAACACCCAGTAAAGTTTATGAAGGCAGCAGTACAAAGAATCTTAATTGACTATTTGTTAATTGCATTATATTTAATTTTTCTTTTTTTCAGTTTTGCTCTTGTCACCCAGGCTGGAGTGTAACGGCACGATCTCAACTCACTGCAATCTCTGCCTCCCTGGTTCAAGCAATTCTCCTGCCTCAGCCTCCAGAGTAGCTGGGATTACAGGCGCCTGCCACCATGCCCAGCTAATTTTTGTATTTTTAGTAGAGACGGGGTTTCACCATGTTGACCAGGCTGGTCTCGAACTCCTGACCTTGTGATCTGCCTGCCTCGGCCTCTCAAAGTGCTGGGATTACACAGGCGTAAGCCACCATGCCCAGCCATTACATTTAATTTCTAATCATTTCATAGAGTATTAATCTCTGTCATAAACACAAAATTTCTCAATTAATAAAACAGTGAATTAACCTGGACATCACAGCACCAGCCTAATGCTGAACTAGCATGAACTTTTAAAAGGCAAGGTTTCCAACCTATGGGGCTCTTAATGTTTATAAAGTGTCTATTCGAATGGCATGACATCTTCAGACTTAATTAAACCTATCAGCCAGCCGGGCACCGTGGCCCACATCTGTAATCCCAGCACTTTGGGAGGCCAAAGCAGGTGGATCACAAGGTCAAGAGACCATTCTGGCCAACATGGTGAAACCCTGTCCCTACTAAAAGTACAAAAATTAGCTGGGCGTGGTGGCACGCACCTGTAGTCCCAGCTACTCAGGAGGCTGAGGCAGGAGAATCACTTGAACCCAGGGGGCGGAGGCTGCAGTGAGCCGAGATCACGCCACTGCACTCCAGCCTAGTGACAGAGCGAGACTCCATCTCAAAAAAAAAAAAACCTATCAGTCTGATCCTTTTCATGGAGGTAGTATTTTTAACCCTGATCTCAATTCTGAACCCACCATTCTTTAAACAAACACTTGTCAACCTGTATAGCCACACAGTTTTTCAACTTTCAGTTCCAAAACTGAGGCATAGTAGATTCATATACTGATATCAAAAGAGCAGCACACAGTCTAAGAATTATGAATGAATGTCAAAGTCTTACCTGGAAAATGTTCACATCCAAGGCTCTCACTGGGCCAGTATGCTTGTCATTCTGGGCAATCACAACTTCCTTGTCTCCAGCTATAATTTTAGAAGGATCATAGAGAATAATATTTCCATTTTCACCACCTGCAATCAGAACTCCAGAGACATCTCCTTTGGAATCCATTTTATAAGGCCCCCAAATCAACTTGTGGTATCTACAGGAGAAAATGAATAAAATAACTCATTCTTAAAGTCAAATAAATGTAGACAAAAAATTGAAATTATACATTTAATTTTTAATGTTTTCATAAACAGTCCAAATATATTACTTCCCCACCACTCCTGGTAACTATGTATGACTTTGGTGTAATAGTATTTCATTTTTTATTTATACTCATATTTGCATATTTGATTTTATAATCGTTAAAGAGTAAAAACTCTTATAAGGTAGTGTAACAAAATATACTTGAGTTGTGTGTCAAAAAATATGAGCTTAAGAATGATTTTACCGGGCCGGGCGCGGTGGCTCAAGCCTGTAATCCCAGCACTTTGGGAGGCCGAGACGGGCGGATCACAAGGTCAGGCGATCGAGACCATCCTGGCTAACATGGTGAAACCCCGTCTCTACTAAAAAATACAAAAAAGTAGCCGGGCGAGGTGGCGGGCGCCTGTAGTCCCAGCTACTCGGGAGGCTGAGGCAGGAGAATGGCGTAAACCCAGGAGGCGGAGCTTGCAGTGAGCTGAGATCCGGCCACTGCACTCCAGCCTGGGCGACAGAGCGAGACTCCGTCTCAAAAAAAGAATGATTTTACCATTTAGAAACGGTGAGACCCTAAGTTTTAATCTTCTTAAATTGCCTCTGGTTCACTGTAAAATAGAGCTAATCAATCACTTCCCTTGAAAAGTAAAAACGCTGTTCATTTGACTATAGAAGCGTCTCATGCTTTGACCTTTGTCTGAAAAAAAAAAAACAAGAGTCACTAACAAGTGGTCTGTTAAATAGTAAAGGTGTTAAAGGAGTCATGTGAAATTTTCTAAGAAAAAGAATGTATTCTAACAGTAGAAAAACGACATCAAGATTATATTATGACAAGTACTCCTACTATTGGAGAATAAAATATATGATCCAGAATGGAGATGAAATATGAAGGCAGAAAGGTATATGATGATACAAATGGTAGTAAGCAGAAAAACTACTAGACAAAAGGTATCTGGGGTTCCCATCCCACTGTGACAGCTCTGAAGAATATGAGCAGTCCCGTGAAACTGCATGATTTGAGCTGTATTCTGTCAGCTAAAGAGCAATCTCTTTAAACCCTGCTAAGATACTGAGGCAATAAAGATTATTTTATTACTCAAACGAAGACATCCTTTCTCTGCATTACAATAGGGCATAAGTACTTGAAAGTATGATCCAAATACCTAGTTATCTAGTGTATTAGAAATCATGTCAACAAAACTATGAAATATATTTCTAAATATTGTAACATAAGAAAATAAAAATAAGCTACCATTCAGAGATAATCACTACTAATACTTATTATGACTACTTCTTTCCTAGTACATCTACCTTTTTGCAAACAGGCACAATAAAGGAGAAAGAAAAACGAACTCTATACAAAATTAGCCGGGTGTGGTGGCACATGCCTGTAATCCCAGCTACTCAAGAGGCTGAGGCAGGAGAATCGCTAGAACCCAGGAGGCAGAGGTTGCAGTGAGCCAAGATTGCACCACTGCACTCCAGCCTGGGCAACAAGAGTGAAACTCCATCCCCCAAAAGAAAAAGAAAAAAAAACCACACACATACACACACAAAACCCAGAAAAAAATGCTAGAAACTACAGCCTCTCCTTCCCACCTTACATATAACAGCAATAAAAAAGTCAACGGAACATACTGGCCAGGCGTGGTTCTGCATGCCTATAATCCCAGCACTCTGGGAGGCTGAGATGGGTGGACTGCTTGAGGTCAGGAGTTCAAGACTAGCCCGGCCAACATAGCAAAACCCTGTCACTACTAAAGATACAAGATTAGCTGGGCGGGGTTGTGCGCACCTGTAATCCCAGCTCTTTGAGAGGCTAAGGCACAAGAATTGCTTGAGGAAGCAAGCAAGTGGAGGTTGCAGTGAGCCGAGATCATGCCACTGCACTCCAGCCTGAGCTACAAAGTGAGATTCTGTCTCAAAAAAGCAAAGGAAAAAAAAAGTCAATAGGACATATAAACACTACTTTTACTTCCATAAAAATACACTCACATTAGGAATCAAAACAATATATAATTAAATAATCACATGAATTTAAAGCTGAACCTCATACCTGTGAGAAGAGGAGAATGTGGCACAAGATTTCATGTCCAAGGATGGATCCGAAAGGTCTAATTCAAATATCTCAAGGGAAGCATTGGTACTAAATGTTGCATCCAATTGCTGAGCAGATGTTCCTATAGAAAATATATTTATGGTAACTATACACACAAAAATGAGACTCAGAGAAACCTTACAAAACCAAAGTTAAAAGCATGTTTTTCAATTCTCTTGCTCATGAATGCTGCACATATACCACTGAGCAGACGCTTAAATCACTATAGCAATGAGATTCTGGCACAGGGCTAGGAGAAGATGTTTATAAAAGTGGGTAGTGCAAATAATTTTTTAAGCCTGTAGATATTTAAAAATCTCTGTAAAAATGGTCCCACGATTGGGGATGGGCGCGGTGGCTCACGCCTGTAATCCCAGCACTTTGGAGGCCGAGGCAGGCGGATCACGAGGTCAGGAGATCAAGACCATCCTGGCTAACACGGTGAAACCCCACCTGTACTAAAAAATTAGCCAGGTGTGGTGGCGGCCGCCTGTAGTCTCAGTTACTCGGGAGGCTGAGGCAGCAGAATGGCATGAACCAGGGAGGTAAAGCTTGCAGTGAGCAGAGATCATGCCATTGCACTCCAGCCTGGGTGAAAGAGCAAGACTCCATCTCAAAAAAAAAAAAAAAGTCCTGTGATTTACTATATCTGCTTATAGACATACATGATATAACTAATTCTTTTTATATAAAAATGCTAACATCAAAATTGCTCTTCGTTCATTCAAACTGATATTAATTGTGTTTTTTTTTTTTTTACATGCCATCTATTGTGCTTAATACTGGAGGAATAAAGATAATATAATTCCTGTGAAGGAAACTATTTTAGATGTAACACATCATGATCAAAATAGTATGGGAACGCACAGGAAGAACACTGAACTTGGCTGAGAGAATGTCGGTAACTTGCCAGGGAGAGAGAGGTTTTCCAGAGAAGATAAAGATTAACCTGAATAAGCTAGACGCAGAAGAGAGGAAATTAGGTAACTCATACTATCTTCTCTCCTTTGAACTTACCTGTTGCTAGGTAAATGGGGTGATTCTGGGCAGGGCTCCATGCCTGCATGGCTGTACGATCTACTTCCTTTAACTTCATCCTGCTAAAAAGAATATTTTACAAAGAAATAGATTTGAATGATTTGAATGTCTAACACAGAACACAGATATCTTACACAGAAACATACTGAACAAACCACTACAACATTAGTAATGCCCAAATGCAAATAAATCAACTTGGTTTAGGTGTCATTTGTTGGAAATATTAAATAGAAAGAAGACAAACTTGAGGCTGGGCGCGGTGGCTCATGCCTGTAATCCTAGCACTTTGGGAGGCCGAGGCGGGCAGATCAGGAGATCGAGACCATCCAGGCTAACATGGTGAAACCCTGTCTCTACTTAAAATACAAAAAATCAGCCAGTCGTGGTGGTGGGCACCTATAGTCCCAGCTACTCGGGAGGCTGAGGCAGGAGAATGGCATGACCTGGGAGGTGAAGCTTGCAGTGAGCTGAGATTGTGCCACTGCACGCCAACCTGAGCGAGACAGCGAGACTCCACTTCAAAAAAAAAAAAAAGAAGACAAACTTGATAAACTACTTTGAGACAAATACTGGTCTATTCTGTCTACAGATTATAGTTCTTCAGTTGAATCGGTCTAGAAAAATAGCCCACAAAAATAATGAGGTGGTACCTGAAGAATTAACTTTGCTACACTGTGTTTATCCAACAAGGATGGGTGACAAAACATTATGGGTAAGAGCAGCCAAAAAATAAACAAGGTACAACTTCCTGGAGTAGGATTACTCAATGATAAGAGCAGTTTAAAAAATTAATTCAAAATTAAAACAGAGAGAATACAGTAAGCCCACAGATTTTAAAGATAAAGTAGAAATTATTAGAAAACTGGTCACTTCAAGGTATAATCCCATATACCACTTGTTTACGTATTTTCTGTCATTAAAGTTACTTTGATGGGGTCAGGTGTGGTGGCTCATGCTTGCAATCCCAGCACTTTGGGAGGACGAGGCAGTTGGATCACTTGAGGCCAGGAGTTCGAGACCAGGCTGGCCAAAAGGGCAAAACCCCGTCTCTATTAAAAATATAAGAAAATCAGCCAAGTGTGGTGATGCATGCCTGTAATCCCAGCTATCTGGGAGGCTGAGGCAGAAGAATCACTTGAACCCAGATGGTGAAGGTTACATTGAGCCGAGATTATGCCACTGTACTCCAGCCTGGGTGACAGAGCGAGACTTGGTCTCAAAAAAAAAGTTACTTTGATGGAAAAATTAGAAAGGTATAGTATTATGCATTTTTTAAAGATCTTTGTTATTTTTACATAAATACATTGAAATGGCACAGTACTCCACTGTAAGATGTACCATAATTACCTAGTCAAATACCAACAAACACCTAAGCTGTTTGTAGCTATTTTTATAAAAAATGCTGAAATAAATGGTCATCTGCACATGTTATTTCGTTAAAAACAAGGGACAGCTATAACTTTCCAGAAGTAAAATTGCTAAGTTAAAAGGTTAATGCAATTTTAATTTTGATGAATATTACCAAGTTGTCCTCTATGGCAATTGTGCCTTTTCATACTACCAAGAGTAATATACGATTACTTCTTGCCCTGCAGCCTTACCATAGTATACTGTCACACTTTTAGATTTTTTGCAACATTAAAAAAGGAAAGGCCAGGTGCAGTGGCTCAGCCCTGTAATGCCAGCACTTTGGGAGGCCGAAGCAGGCCGATTGCTTGAGCCCAGGAGTTCAAGACCAGCTTGGAAAACATGGTGAAATCCCACCTCTACAAAAAATACAAAAATTAGCCGGGCATGGTGATGCACGCCTGTTCAGCTACTCAGAAGTTTGAAGAGGAAGGATCATTTGAGCCCGGAAAGTTGAGGCTGCAGTGAGCCGTGATCGCGTCACTGCAATCCAGCCTGGGCGACAGAGAGAGACCATGACTCAAAAAAAAAAAGAAAAGAAAAACAAAAAGAAAAATGTTAGCTCTGTATAGTAATATTATAAATAATGTATAACATCTTTTTTTACATGAGTATGGGTCAACCGTATTTCCTTTTCTGTCATCTCTTCTGTCTAGTCATGTATCATTTGACCATTTTTCTTTTCTCTTTTTTTTTTGAGACGGAGTTTCTTTCTGTCATCCAGGCTGGAGCACAGTGGCGTGATCTCGCCTCACTGCAACCTCCGCCTCCAGGGTTCGAGCGATTCTGGTGTCTCAGCCTCCCAAGTAGCTGGGATTACAGGCACACATCACCACATCAGGCTAATTTTTTTGTATTTTTAGTAGAGATGGGGTTTCACCATGTTGGCCAGGCTGGTCTCGAACTTCTGACCTCAGGTGATCCACCTTCCTTGGCCTCCCAGAGTGCTGGGATTACAGGGGTGAGCCACTACAGCTGGCCATCATTTGACAATTTTTCTATTAAGTTGATAGACTATCTTTTTACTTTGCTTTTTTTTAAAAAAAAAACTCTTTACCTTTCATAGGATTTTGATTAAAAAAATATATATACGCTTTATCTTTTAGATTTACGTTCCTAGAAAAGTTGAGCACAAAGTACAAAAAAATGCTATACAGTTCCCAACCACATAACCTTTCTTACCATCAACATCGCACATCATAAAGGTCTATTTGTTTCAATCCATGAACTAACATGAGCACATCATTATCACTGAAACTCCACAATTTATATGAGGGCTCACTCTAGGTGTTGTACATTCTATGGGTTTTGACAAACATATGACAACATGTATCTGTCATTATAGTATCACACAGAGTAGTTCCCTTGTCCTAAAATCCCTTGTGCCTGTTAATTCCTACTTTCCTATCAAAGGAACCTATATAGTAAATGTTTGTGAATTATTCTTGGGACCTAAAAAGAAGGGGTGTTCTCTGTTTTCAGGACCTAGAGCTCAATATATATTAATTAAATCCTCTTTATTGATTTGTTTAGATATCCTATATCCTTATTTTTTTGTCCACTTGATCTACCTTGGACCAAAACAGTAAATTAAGTCTCTTACTGCTAATATATTTATGTTTATTTCTCATGGTATCTCCTGAAACTTTTGCTTTACAAAAATTACTTTGTTATTTAATACAGTTATTTGGTGCACAATCATAATGTTCAAATTCACTGTCAAATGTACACTTTAGCTTTATGAATATCCTTCTTTATCTGAAATAATGACTTTTGGTCTGAATTCCATCTTTTGTTTGCTTTTATATGTATACTTTTGCCCTTCAGAACTATGTCGTCATTAGCTATACGGCAACAAACAAACAAAAAAACAAAAAACCAACAGATTTTATTGGTGATCTAATTTGAAAATCTTTTCAGTAGGTTAGCTAAGGACATTTAAAATGTATTGACATGACAGACATGGTTGGTCTTAGTTTTGTCATATTTTACTTTGGTTTAATATCTTTGGGTAATAATTTTTAAAAAGTCTTTCATCTTTTTTTGTGCAATTAGCATTTTTCTGATAATTAGGATGATGTATATTTTCATTATAATGTGTTTGATTTTATCTTTTTAACTGTAATTTTAAATATTTTACTTAACACCATTAATCCTCTATTTCTTTACACAGAAACAATAACTCTCTACTATGAGCACTTATGAAATTAGCTTGTATAATCTTACTGCCTCTCCACACAACACAGTTACAATCAATAGCATTATCTTTCTCAGTGTTTACCTTTGAACTGCTTATACTTCTACTAACTGATTTGTCAGCTTTAAATGATGTCCTCTGACTCATAACCATTACAGATGTGGCAATTCACAAACTTATTCTACTTCCAATTTCTTTCCTCTTCTCTTTTTATTAGTCGTATAACCAAGTCCTATATTATTGGACATTTAATATTTACATTTTATTCTTTCTTCCTCATTCTCACTTTTGTTCCAGTCTCAGTCCTGCAGTTAAAAAGGATACTCAATGCTATCCAACAGGACTTTTTTGCCAGTTTCCTTACTTAGCTCCAGAGTCTATCCTCTAACATTTTCCTTAAAATTGCCTTAAACATATGCCCCGAGTCTTGTATCTGCAAATTGTTTATATTTGAAGGAGATTTTATAGAGGAAAAAATTAAGACCCGGAAAGTTAGACAATCTGTACATGCTAGCAAGGGGGCAAGGGGCTAGAGCCAAGATCAGAACTCGCAAGTTTAGCTCCAGAGTCCAAGTTCTTATTACTTCCAACAAGTTCAGGTATTCAATTTTTATATTATAGAGGAAATACTAACATTTAGGAGAAACAGTAACAAAGAAACCAGCATGCATGATGAAATTGAAGAAATGCATTTTAGAAATTGTGTTAGGTTAGGGCAAAGTGAGATTAGGAGGCAGGATGTATCACATAGCTAAAAGCATGGTCTCTGGAATTAATCCTCAATTTGACTACTGGCTCTGCCACTTATTAGCTATGATACTTTGGACACATTATTTAATCTCCCTGAGCCCCAGTTTCTACATTCGTAAAACAGGGAAAAGAGTGACAACCTCATGGGATGTTGTGAGGTTCCAATGAGATCATATGTTTTATAATAGGGAACCAAACAAAGTGCTTAGCACATGGGTTAGTGCTTTTGATAGGCTTGCTATTTTTAAAGATTACTGCTATCATGAGATTAAACAAGAAAACTTCAGGGTTATTTGGGGGGAAAAAATTCCAACTTTCTAAGATATAAAAAAGGCATTTATTTTCTTAACATGAATTTCCTCTTCTTCCTCTTTGCCAACTGTCTCATCTAATCTTCAGTAATAAATTCAAGTTCCAGTTCCTCCATGAAAACTGCCCTGATGATTCAATCCACATTGATCTAAATACTTACCACAAGTTTATATTTGTCAGTACTACAATTTAAGCATTTTATAGTAATATCATTCTATTTTAATAAACATTTGGTAACATTCTACTGGCACATATTGTTGACATATTTTCCGATTACTTTTTAACCAGTTGCCTTATGTGCTATCTTATCTCATCAACTAGACAAATAATGTCTTTTTTCAAAACTTTTACCTCTTTTTAGACTCAAAATTGCTTAACACACTAGGAGATATGCAGAAAGTTCCGATTTATTTTAAAAGTTTATATTTAGGGGAAAACAAGTAGACTAATGAACTAGAACGACCAGTTTCAGATAAAACATTTACTCTTAAATTCTTAACTCTTTAAAGGATCATTTACTTTTTAAAAAAGGAGAACGTATTGTTAAGGGGGAAAAGGTTATAAGATGACTTCAGAATAATTTCTAAAAGTGAAATCAAAATAGCTGTCTTATAAAAAAAAGGAATACAATAATAGTACTTCCAAGAGCTAAAGTACAAGGACTACCTAATTCATTAATGCTTGGTTAATGTGTAACATTGAGAAAGAAAGAGACACATTTATACGAACATAAAATGGTTAAATGGGAATTCAAAGCATTTACTAAAGTTTATTTCTTAGCCTTAGTACTCAGTGTTCCGCGAGAAGCAGTTCTGCTTATTAACCTGTACTGAATATAAGGTTTCAATACCATCTATTAAAAAAAAAAAAAAGAATCACTATACTACAATGGCCTAGAACTATATTATATGCCCTGAATCTAACTAAATAAGAGTACCATAATCAATCTACTTATTGCAATCATTCTCAAAATTACTAAGAATGCCATGAAAATATAGTTACATCTGGATATGAATATTTCCTTGTCTTAGAAATAATCATTCAGTTGTAAATGATTTTCTTAAAAATATGAAAAGTCTTTTTTTTTTTTGAGATGGAGTCTCACTCTGTCACCAAAGCTGGAGTGCAATGGCATGAAATTGGCTCACTGTAAACTCCGCCTCCCGGGTAGCTGGGATTATAGGCACACACCACCACCCCCAGCTAATTTACATATTTTTTAGTAGAGACAGAGTTGGTCAGGCTGGTCTCAAACTTCTGACCTCGTGATCAGCGCACCTCGGCCTCCCAAAGTGCTGAGATTACAGGAGTGAGCCACCACACCTTGCTAAAAATGTATTTTTAAAAATGCATTTTAATTTTTTTTTTTTTTTTTTTTTTTTTACAGAGACAGGTTCTCACTATGTTGGCCAGGTTGGTCTTGAACTCTTGGCCTCAAGCAATCATCCTTCCTTAGCCTCCCAAAGTTGTAGGATTAGGGGCATGAGCCATCGTGTTCAAAAACAGGAAAAGGTTTTAGAGTAAACCATACATACTTCCCAAGCAAGACTTACTTTAAAAGCCGTGTGTAATGTTTTTTCAATAGTAAACGTGATTACAATTCATACTATGAATACCTGTTTCACTCAATACTATTTTAAACAGAACATAATCACTACAAAAATATAAAAAGAAGGCCGGGCGCAGTGGCTCACGCCTGTAATCTCAGCACTTTGGGAGGCAGAGGCAGGAGGATCACCTGAGGTCAGGAATTCGAGACCAGCCTGACCAAAGCGGCGAAACCCTGTCTCTACTAAAAATACAAAAAATTAGCTGGGCTTGGTGGCAGGCGTCTGTAATCCCAGCTACTCCGGAGGCTGAGGCAGGAACCATGAACCTTCAAAAATACATCTATTGGCCTGGCGCAGTGGCTCATGCCTATAATCCCAGCACTTTGGGAGGCCGAGGTGGGCGGATCACTTGAGGCCAGAAGTTCGGGACCAGCCTGGCCAACATCGCGAAACCCCATCTCTACTGAAAAATACAAAAATTAGCTGGGCGTGGTGGTGCGCACCTGTAATCCCAGCTACTCAGGAGAATGAGGCAGAATAATCACTTGAGGCCGGGCGCGGTGGCTCAAGCCTGTAATCCCAGTACTTTGGGAGGCCGAGACAGGCGGATCACGAGGTCAGGAGATCGAGACCATCCTGGCTAACACAGTGAAACCCCGTCTCTACTAAAAATGCAAAAAACTAGTCCGGCGAGGTGGCGGGCGCCTGTAGTCCCAGCTA
>NC_045436.1:106409998-106458311 GCF_002776525.5 Piliocolobus tephrosceles | reverse complement strand
CAGAGCTAGACTCCATCTCAAAAAATAAATAAATAAATAAATAAATACATATGGCCGGGCGCAGTGGCTCCCGCCTGTAATCCCAGCTCTTTGGGAGGCCGAGGCAGGCGGATCACGAGGTCAGGAGTTCGAGACCAGCCTCATCAACATGGTGAAACTCTGTTTCTACTAAAAAGTACACAAATTAGTACGGCGTGGTGGCACATGCCTGTAATCCCAGCTACTCAGGAGACTGAGGGAGGAGAATCGCTGGAACCCAGGAGGCGGAGTTTGCAGTGAGCCGAGATAGCGCCCTTGCACTCCAGCCTGGGAGACAGAGCAAGACTCTGTCTCAGGAAAAAAAAAAAAAAGGTTTATTGAGGAATATTTATATTCCAGACTAGAACTCTTATTTTTCATGCAACTTTCTCTCGATAATTGCATTCAATGAGGTGGAAACTTTTTTCTTTCTGCTCATTTTCAAAATGTAAATTTCCTGAAGCAATACTAAAACCCAACAGCACTATTCTTTGAAAAGTACCAACCTTACAATGCTATATAGAGCTGACCCATACCTCAGAAAGCAAGTAAAAAGTTAAAGAGGTAATAGAATTGGAACTTTGATTCCCAAACCAGGTATACAATCCCTAGTTGGCATTGCTTTTAGTAAAAATCCATTTTCTGTGGGCAAAATATCTCAAAACGGATAGAAACAATTGTTTAGAGGATTTATTATTTTCAATGTCCTAGGTTCATTTCACTCAACCCAAACCAAATCAAAGGAGAAAGTAACTGTGCACTGGTTACTGAACTAATTGGTGTCATATTAATCTTCAGTGTAATAAAACTTTTTAGCTGAAATTAACCTAATGACATTTCTAAAAACAATGTAATCAATGTAAATCAATCTAGTAATATCCCCTTACAGGAGTTTTTAACTTGTAAACTTAATAATATTATGCGCACAGAAAATCCTACATGTCACTTGAGAGCAGGAGCTTGAGTTCAGCCTGGGGAACGTAGTGAGACCCCCATCTCTATAAAAAATAAGAGATTAACTGGGCGTGGGCCATGTGCATATTCCTAGCTACTTCTGAGGCTGAGGAGGGAGGATCTCTTGAGTCCAAGAGTTCAAGGTTATAGTGAGCTATGACTGCACCACCGCACTCCAATCTGGGCAACAAAGAGTGACCCTGTCTCAGAAAAAAAAGTAAAATTAAAAAAAAAAGAAAATCCTACGTATGTATATGTGCATTATTCCAATGCTTTCATTAGATTCCCATAAGACAGTGAAATCCCCCCCAAATTGTGAATCATTGCTCTTCACAGTTTATAAATTTATTTCTATTCCCATGTTATTAGTTTCAATAATTTGCCTACGTAAAATTAAGCAATATTATTCTAAATCCACCTTAAATTTCAAATTTCACAAATAACCGTGGACATATGTAAGATAAAATCACTACAAAACTACAAAAACACCACGAGTTATCCAAAAGTTCTTGGAGTCTACAAACCTCTCCCTGAGCTGTAATTAAGAAATAGTGAGAAACAAGAAGCACAGAAGAACCACTAAAAAAGGAGAGTAGGCTGGGCGTGGTGGCTCATGCCTGTAATCCCAGCACTTTGGGAGGCCAATGCGGGCGGATCACTTGAGGTCAGGAGTGCGAGATCAGCCTGACCAACATGGTGAAACACAGTCTCTACTAAAAACAAAAAAAGTGGACAGGCGTGGTGGCGGGCGCCTGTAATACCAGCTACTCAGGAGGCTGAGGCAGGAGTATCACTCGAACCCGGGAGACGGAGGTTGCAGTGAGCTGAGATCGCGCCACTGCACTCCAACCTGCGTGACTCCGTCTCAAAAAAAAAAAAAAAAAAAAAAAAAAAAAAAAAAAGGAGAGTAAGCTTTTGCCAACCCTTGAATAACTGGAGGTACAGAAAACGCCGGACGCTATAACAAGAACACACCTTTACCGATTAATACAGTTATAACTGCCCACAAAGACAACCAAATTTCAGTTTTCCATAATTAGAAAAAAATAGGAGAAAGGATTTGTCACAGACTATCAGATCATTGCAACTTCAAAAAGCCCTACGTAAAATTAGTTCCTTAAGCGCAAGGAAAATTTCATAATGCCCACAAGTTCTGGCAATATTTTGGTTTATTTTACAACAGCCTAGTAATTTAACAACTTATTAGCAAAAACATGTAACAATTAATGAGACTGCCTTCAAAGTACAGGCTGCGCCTGGCTACCACTGTCCTTAAAATAATCCAATCCTAGTGACAGTAGACGTCAGTTCAAACCTATGAACCTTTAACTATAAATCTGGCAACAGTTCAAGTACAAACAAAAAAACCCTAACCAAACTAAAGTCAACCAAAGTAATCCTGACATTTTTTTCCTTTCCTCAACCTCGGGGACCGCACCTCTTTGTGCACAAGGGTGTGAAAGTCTCCTAACCTCAAACTCCAGTTACCAGCCCGGCTACGACTCCCCGGCAAGACACCGTCGCCAGCCTCGGGTGGCTTTTGCTCAGCAGTGGAGAGAGGTCGGCGGATGCGGACGGGCGCGATCACTGAAGGAGTCCAGACTCCAGGCGTTGTTCCGCCGGGCCCGAAACCAAGACTGGGGGCGCGCCGTCACCAGAGACAGGGCCTCAGGCCGGCGCGGGGCAGCGGAGACCCAGGCTGCGGTCCCAGTTTTGGCCTGGGCTCTACCTCAAGGCTTAAGGACCGGCGAAGAGGACAAAAAGCAACGGGTGGACGCACCTGGCAAGGACCTTGGGCAGCCGGATCCTGCGTTAGTGCAGCGCCCGTCGGAGTCTCCCAGCATTCGCCGCCGCCCCTCCTCCCGGGCCAGGGCCACCTCCACGTTCCGTTCCAACGTGGCAGCCGCAGCCGCAGCCACGCCCTGCCGCCCAACACTTCCGGGAGCGACATGTCTCCCCGCCCACCCCGACGCACGGCCCGCCACGACACTTCCGGGACCGGCCGTAGGCTGGGGTGCAGGGTATGGCTCTGCGGGTTGGGCGCGCTCTGCGGTCATCGCGCCCGCGCGAATGTAGAAACCCTTGTCTGAGGGGCGGCGCGCAGAATGTGGATGCGGTAGCCAGGACTAGCGGGTAAAGGACTAGTGCAGAAGGTGTCTCCGTCCGGCCGAATAACCGCCGTGGTCCGCAGGAACGCCACGTAGCACTAGTCCTGTGAGGCGTCTGCAGCCCCTGGCGACACTGCCCGAGCCGAACCACGTGGAAAATTGGGCTGCAAGAGCTTTATTGTAATTTGTGACTGAGTTCTTAAAATTACCCACTTGATTACACATTCTGGCATTTTGAGAACTTACACAAAGCGAAACTATCTGGGCATACCCAAAGGTTATTGTGGACAAAGAGGCATAGATGGGGTGTTATGGTGTTATCAATTAGTACCCTTTCATACTTGTTACTATCCCATGGTATTGAGACCCGGTAGCACTCGCCTTCCGCTGTTACCTTACTAGTTTCCCCAGAGCCTCAAATCTAATTAGATGCGTTGCCTGGGTGTACTTTTAGTTTAGGGAGGAATTATTTTAGAGCGAGGTAAAGCCAAAGGAAAATCACTTGCTAAACTACCAGAAACTGGATTCAACCCAGGCCTCGTAACTTCTAGACAAGTTCTTTTCTCATTACACCTAGCATTCAAGCCAACTCTTGCACTTTGGGTGGCTAAAGCAGGATCCTGCCTCTTGAACAGCAGCAGTGTCGACATTCCCAGTCAGCTACATCTTCTGCAACATTCCATCTGATGCTTGCAGCTTCATAAGATAGCTTAACATTAATTCACGCCAACTTCTGAAATAACGAACCCAGCTTTTACTGGTAGTAATATATTTTTCTTTCAGTCTTCTAATTACCATTTTCTTTCAACGCAGTAAGTAAGGTTATCACTTTGGCCTGAATGCTAGTCAAACTGATTGGGATTTGTTTTTGATTAGTCTTCAATCCAAACAAGTAAATGCTCCATTTCAACCGCAAGCAGCTTTCTCTTCCTAGTGCAATTAAAACTGAAAGACGTTGAAGCAAGTTTACCTTTTTACATCTATCAGACTTTTTCAATAGGCCTGTATTACAGCTTCATGCAGGTCTGGGTCTCAACCTATCTTTGCTTTGCTGTCACCACTTTCAAATCTTCTAATCACATCCAATTTCACTTCCAGCATTATCACTTTTCTTTGCTGCCCTGTCCTTTGTTGACTAATTACCTATTTTGATTATCCATTTCTGTAAATGGTCACAAGTTTAATCTCTGGGGTCACGGAGGCAACACTACTATGCACTTTGTGCTTTGCTATCTGTGCATGAACTGATGATCAGTAACAAATCACCAACAAACTTTTAAAGTACGTAACTGGCCACTGATCATGATGCACACCTTTTTTTGGCAGAGGTGGGGGGCACAACGATTTGTGGACTAAAGAGCTAGCAGCAAAATTTATGCAAGTTTTCTCAGTACTGTGGCAATGGATTTTTTTTTTTTTTTTTGGAGACGGAGCGGAGTCTCGCTCTGTCGCCCAGGCTGGAGTGCAGTGGCCAGATCTCAGCTCACTGCAAGCTCTGCCTCCCGGGTTTACACCATTCTCCAGCCTCAGCCTCCCAAGTAGCTGGGACTACAGGCGCCCGCCACCTCGCCAGGCTAGTTTTTTCAATTTTTTAGTAGAGACAGGGTTTCACCGGGTTAGCCAGGATGGTCTTGATCTCCTGACCTCGTGATCCGCCCGTCTCGGCCTCCCACATTGTTGGACTGGTTTTATTTAACTTAATTGTGGTAACTGGTATTTACACATATTGGAACTGTGCAAAGCAAGGACTGCCTGTATCTAAAAAAAAACTCTAGTTCACAAAACACTTGTAATCCAATTTTGTTAACTATTATCCAAGCCTAATCTTGAATCAAATAAAAACTGAATTGCTCACTAGAAGAACGTTCGGAGAGAATTTAATGACGAATTCTTCAAATTAGGATTTCATAGCACAAAGATATTCTAATTTTTTTTAGAGACAGGTTTTTGCTCTGTCACCCAGGCTGGAGTGTGGTGGCAATGATCACAGCTCACTGCAGCTTCAACATCCAGGGTGCAAGTGATCCTCCCACCTCAGCCTCCCAAGTAGCTAGGACTATAGGCACATGGCCATGCTTAATTATTTTATTTTTTGTAGAGACAGGGACTCATTTTGTCACCCATACTGGTCTGGAACTCCTGGCCTCAAAGGATCCTTCTGCTTTAGCCACCCAAAGTTCAAGGATTATAGGCATAAGTCTCGATGCCCACTTGACATTCTTTCGGGAATTCAGATCCCTTCCCCTCATTTCAATAGTCTTGCGGTCTGCAAAGAGTGAAGTTGTAGACAAAACAATCATCACAAGGCACATGACTGTTTATGTAACTTTTTCCATAGCAGCCAGTACTATGTTTACACCTCAGTAAAACAGTAGCATCCATTTCATTAATGTTTTAGTTTGTTTCTGAATGCATTTATTTCACAAATTTGTTTGTTAGGGTTATGAACAAAATTTGTATCAACTTTTATGTTTGTATATATTTACAAAATAGAAAATTAAGTCAGCATTAAGTCAACATGAGTAGTCACAGAATTTTTCCCCTTTATAAAGGGTACATATTCAAGGAGACTTCAAAAAGTTTATGGAAAAATGGAATTAAAAAAGATAAAAATATAAACAATATTTCTGAACATTAGCTCCATAGGGTTCAAGACACTTTTGTAAGTGATGATACCAGCTATAAAATTTAGTCCATCCCTAAAGAACTGAGAGTTCTGGGAATTTACCCACATCAATGCAGTTTTTTTACATTAACTTTAGAAAAATGTACTGCCCTTAAAAAAATTTTTAAGATTAGGAAACAAAAAGTCAGAAGGTGCCAAACCAGGACTGTAGGGTGGATGCCTAGTGATTTCCCATCAAAACTCTTGCAAAACTGCCCTTGTTTGATGAGAGGGATGAGTAGGAACATTGTTGTGGTGAAGAACTCTCTGATCTTTCTTGGGCATTTTTCTGCTAAAGCTTTGGCTAAGTTTCTCAAAATACTCCCATGATAAGCACATGTTACCATTCTTTGGTCCTACAGAAAGTCAACAAGCAAAATGCCTTGAGCATTCAAAAGCTGTTGCCATGACCTTTGTTCTCAACCAGTCCACTTGTGCTTTGACTGAACTACCTCTTATCTTGGTAACGATTGCTTTGTGTTTTGTCTTCAGGATTGCGCTGGTAAAACCATGTTTCATCTCCTGTTACAATTTTTCAATGAAAGACTTCAAGATCCTGATCCCACTTATTTAAAATTTCCATTGAAAGTTCTGTTCTTGTCTGTAGCCGATCTGGGTGCAATGGTTTTGGTACCTATCAGGTATAACGTTTGCTGAACTTTTCCAGTCAAAATTGTGTAAGGTGAACCAACTGAGATGTCTATGGTGTTGGCTGTTGTTTCTGCTGTTAATTGTTGGTTTTATTCAATTATGCCATGAACTAATTTTTTTCTCACAAACTGATGTGGATGATCTGCCACTGTGGGCTTCTTCTTCAACATTACCTTATCCCTTCTTAAAACGAGTTATCCATTTGTAAACTGATTTCTTTGGAGCATTGTCCCCATAAACTTTTCATAAAGCATCATTTAGCTCACCATTCTTCCACCCAAGTGTCAACATATATTTAATGTTTGTTCTTGCTTCAATTTTAGCAGAATTCGTGTTGCTCTGATAGAGCCTCTTTTCAAACTGATGTCTTATTCTTCTTAGTGCTTCCAACTAGATCCTGTTCAAAAATGTTATAACAAGTTAGTAGGAGTTTATTTTAGTCCAAAAATTTTGAAATCCATGCAGTTTTTTCATGATATGCATTTTCCATAAACTTTTTCAAGACCCCTCGTATTTCTTAAATTTGAGAAACACCCACAATAACAAGCCTAATTAATGACAGAACTAGTTTTAAGATTCCCAGTTTCCTATCACCTTCTTTTCTACTGTTCCTGACTTCCTTAAGTTATAGGATAGTCATCCTTGGCATATCTAAGAGTCATTTGTAAACCCTGGATCTTTAAGAATTCAGGTGCTGAAAAGATTACATCATTATTTCTAAGAAAAGACAACCAACAGCCAGGTGCAGTGGCTCATGACTATAATCCCAGCACTCTGGGAGGCCGAGGTAGGTGGATCACTTGAGGCTGGAAGTTCGAGACCAGTCTGGCCAACATGGCAAAACCTGGTCTCTACTTAATAAAAAAAATTAGCTGGGCGTAGTGGCATGCGCCTCTAATCCCAGCCACTTGGGAAGCTGAGCCACAATAACTGTTTAAACCCAGGAGGCAGAGATTGCAGTGAGCAGACATTGCGCCACTGCACTCCAGCCTGGGCAACAGAGTGAGACTGTCAAAGTTAAAAGCTCCACCCCCTCCAATGCTTTTCCTGAATTGAATCTATTAACTTAAAAAATACTATTTTGAAATAATACTTATTATCTTTAAAAGCTGGAAGAGTAACAAAAAGAAAATTTTAATTCAGAGTACAGTATCCACATTAGACTCAAATAAATGTCAATTTTCTACTCATACCTGACCTTTTTTGTGTTCTTTTATCAAAATAAATGTGTAAGTCCCATACCTTATTACATAAATCTTCAACTTCTTGATCAAATAAATATGACAAATGATGTTCTCTAAGAAAAACACCCTTCAATTTTATTCCTAAAACGAAAAACATTCAAAGGAACTCATTGTGCAGAAACACAATATATACAAGCCTCACCATTTTCTTTTTCTATTATGTCCTCATCCACATACATTAATCACAACAAATCATGATGTGAACAGCAGTGGAAAAAGTTTAATCATTGGACATTTATTTCTTGAACTTCAGCTCTAGTCATAAGATTCTCATTGCTTAGCTCTTTAAAACAAATGCGTGTATTTATCTAATGTAGAACAGTTAAGACCTCCAATTTTACTATAATTGGGAAAAAAAACTCAGAACAAAGATTATGTCAAGTATATCACTTTATCAACTTTGTTAACCTGCTATGCATCTGACAAAAGGATAGGTGTTCAACAAGTGAGATACCAACCCTAAAAAGCAAGAAGTCTGTATCTACTTTCATAGGGTTATTAAGAGAAATAAATATTGTTTAAGAAAACCAACTCTTTCTTTTTTGAGACGGAGTCTTGCTCTGTTACCCAGGCTGGAGTGCAGTGGCAAATCTTGGCCCACTGCAACTTCCACCTCCTGGGTTCAAGTGATTCTCCTACCTTGGCCTCCCAAGTAGCTGGGGTTACAGGTGCATGCCACCAAGCCTGGCTAATTTCTGTATTTTTAGTAGAGATGGTGTTTCACCATGTTGGCCAGGCTGGTCTTGAACTCCTGAGCTCAGGTGATCCACCTGCCTTAGCCTCCCAAAGTACTGGGATTACAGGTGTGAGCCACCATGCCTGGCCAAGAAAACCAACTCTTTATACTATATATAAAAATCTTACCAGCCTGGGCAACATGGCAAAACCCCTTCTCTACCAAAAATACAAAAAATTAGCCAGGTGTGGTGGCACACACCTGCAGTTCCAGCTACTTAGAGAAGCTGATTAGAACTAGAGTATGGCTAGAAATTAAGTATCCCTACTCATATAATTTTCCTTAGGGTGGTACTAACTTGGAAAGTTGAACTTTCTAAGAATATTTCAACAAATATTGTCCAATTTTTTCTGTGCAGTTATACAAATATTTGCCATAGGATGGAGTAAAGGTACAAATGTACAGCACCGTTGAAGGAGTTTGACCTTTTCCCCCAAAGCTTGATTTTTATCCACTATGATGAATACATTTTACTAACTACTTGCTTGTCTTTTCCTTCTGCTGCTTCCACCCCCACCTCCCACAGGCTTCTACTCCTCATCAGCAATAGACCTTGTCAGGCAATCACAATGTTTCTAATTGGCAGAATACTAATTCATGCCTGAGATTTATAATCTTTTGAGTCTTCTTGTTTTCCTTTCATCACTGCTCAAAAGTTCTGTTAGAAGAAAAAACACTCCCCCTTTTCCTTTAAGTCTTAGCACTGCTTCTAATAGTTGGAAACCACTTGTCTAATAATAGAAGTATTACGTATAAAACAAAGCATAACTAGTTTTGGAGTACATTAGGGTGTAGCTGCCCCTCTATATCAGGCTTGATGCTGACAAGACACTTCCAAGTTAGCATGAAATTCTAGAAGTAGAAATAATTATGTAACAAATAATGATTTAACAATAATTTCAAAACTCCATGGCTTTCTGAAACAAAAGAACTCAAACAATGAAAAATTTGGCAAGACAAAAATTTGGCAAGACAATGTTGCTTGCTCAACAAGCAAGATACCAACCCTAGAAAGCAAGAAGTCTGTATCTGCTTTCATAGTTATTATGAGAAATAAACATTGTTTAAGAAAACCAACTCCTTCTATATACTGTATATAAAAAGCTTAGCAACATAGGCAACACGGCAAAACCCTGTCTCTACCAAAAATACAAAAAAAATTAGCCAGGTGTAGTGGTACACGCCTATGGTCCCAGCTACTTAGGAAGCTGAGGTGGAAAGATTGCTTGAGCCTGGAAGACAGAGGTTGCAGTGAGCTGAGATTGCGCCACTGCACTCCAGCCTGGGTGACAGAGTGAGACCCCATCTCAAAAAAATAAAATAAAATAATAAACAGCTCAGCATAATGTGTGGCCCATAGTAATGGGCCAAAAAATAATTTGTTATTATTCTAAGTGGACAATTAATAAGATTCTATACCATAAAATAGGTAATTAGATTTCATCAAAGCCTTTATAAATGTTTTTTACTTGGACAATCCTCCATTTCCAACTCACTGCTATAGTTCCAGGAATACTTAACACATTTAAAACAGAAAAATATACTACCTTCCCCTGCATATTTTGAGTAATTATCTTCCAAGACCCATGTATCTTTTCTTGACATCTCTGAGCATGATTCCTGAAAAGAGATATTTTCTTTTAAAATTTTTTGTGCAATAGTCAATGCCTTTGCAAATAACCCTATTGTTAATACAGCTTACATATCCTCATTTCAGTATTCAATAATCACAACAGTTCATTATGTGAACAGCAGTGAAAAGGTTTAATCACTGGATATGAAGTTACTAGAAGAAGCAACGATATAACCAAAGGATCAAATTGAGAATGTCAACAACAAAATAAACAATCACAACAACAAAAAAAGCATATATAAGTTATAAACAAATGTAAAGATAGGATTACTTATTTCCTATCCAGAAGTAAATATCTAGAGCAGTAACCCCTTGCGGCTATTGCCTTCATTTAAGTAAATCTGTTCTGATAAAAGCAGTTTTCAGAAACTGATTTGAAAATAATAATTAAAGGAATGTTGTCAGAATAATGTGGAAGCACACTGTTTCAACTTTAGGAAAGGCAAATAGTTGCAATCCAATTAAACAGGAAAGAAAACAGCCCTCATTTCAGACGATGAACTGGCAGCAGTACTTTCAACTCTACCTTAAGAAAATAGCAAGTGAAGGCCTGTATCTGCAAACTTTTGAGTCCTTAAGAAAAGGTAAACACCACGATGAGACAGTCGCTTCACACGCACAAAAATGTGGAGAAACTGACAGCCACATCCACTGCTGGTGAGAATGTAAAATGGTGCAGCCACTAGGGAAAATAATCTGGCAGTTCCTCAAGAAGTTAAACATAGTTACCTTATGACTCACCAGTTTCACTCTTAGGTGTGTAATCAGGAAAATGAAAACATTGTCCACACAAAAATTTGTACACAAATGTTCCTAACAGTAAAAAAAAAAAAAAAAAAAAAAAAGGAAAAACCCAAATGCCCTCCAACTGATGAACGGATAAACAAAATCTGCTACATCCATAAAATGAATACGATTCAGCAATAAAAAATAAAGTACTGATACGTGCTATAAGATGGATGAACTCTGAAGTCCAAGTGAAAGAAGTCAGTCACAAGGACCATATATTAGTTCCAAGTGAAAGAAGTCAGTCACAAGGACCATATATTAGTTTATAATTCCATTTACATGAAGTGTATGGAGCAGGCATAGGCACACAGAAAGTAAATTAGTGGTTGCTGAAGCGGGGTAGGGGAATATTTGGAGGTACTGCTAATAAGAATGAGGTTTCGGACAGGCGCGGTGGCTCACGTCTGTAATCCCAGCACTTTGGGAGGCCGAGGCAGGTGGATCACGAGGTCAGGAGATCAAGACCATCCTGGCTAACACGGTGAAAACCTGTCTCTACTAAGAACACAAAAAATTAGCCAGGTGTGGTCGCGGGCGCCAGTCGTCCCAGCTACTTGGGAGGCTAAGGCAGGAGAATGGCGTGAACCTGGGAGGGGAACCTTGCAGTGAGCCAAGATCGCGCCACTGCACTCCAGCCTGGGCAACAGAGTGAAACTCCGTCTCAAAAAAAAAAAAAAAAAAAAGAATGAGATTTCTTTTTGGAGTGATGAAAATGTTCTAATATTGATTGTGACTATTGCACAATTCTGTGCATATCCTAAAACCCACTGAATTGTACAGTTTAAACCAGTTAGTTGTATGGTATGAAAATTATATCCGAATAAAATTGTTACAAAAATACAAGGCAACTGATTTTTTCCTTAAAGACAGCTAAAAACAGTGTATTTTTATTCAGCCTCATTCAGGTCTTAATTGGTTGGGTAGGAAAAGGCTTTAACAGCCCAACCAACTTACAGTATTTAAATCCAGTTCCTACTCTCTGCACACATCTTACAGCCAAAAAGTATTTTCCCTGCACATCCCCCAGGGACCAATTTTTCCAAAGTTCCTTGACTATCCTTACCCATGTGACTTTTAAGAAACCATAACCAAAAGCTATTAATTCCATTCAAAGAAGATATGAACATATTTTAGTGGAAAACTGGTGTGAATAAATAATACCTATTAAGGTATTATTAATGTGTCTTTTCGGCTGTAATCAGGACAAAGTAAACACAAAGGGGAAAAAGAAGCAATCTTGTTAGGCCTGGATATTTGGAATTATTTTTGTGTGCTATACAAAGAAACGGAAAAGTTGCAAACCCTTCTGTTTTCTGTATGCTAAGGATCTCCTCAGAGACAAAAACACACTGCCTGTTTCCTTCTAAGCAAATTGAAATCTTCCTCAAACATAAGGGCTTATAACTAAGACATTGTTCTAAGCTTTTTCTCCTGAAAGCTATCCATAACGCTTCATTCCCAACCAAAACCACTTAATTGCCCCTTGTCCCCTGCCCCTAATAGGGGCAGTGTGGTCTGACGAGCCCCAAGAACCTTACCTTATGTCCTTCATTGTGGCAGTTTTTCAGAAAAGGGTTCCTCGAATTAAAAGTCGGCGTATCCTATTTGACTCCCGCTCCTCCCGTATCAGGTACCTACAGCCAACCATGCCAAGAGCTTCCGCATTATCTCCGCATCGGAGAGCTACAAGATAAAGCACAACAACACGACACGCATCTCATTAAATCACGTATTTTGGGCCCGACTCTGTCTTCAACATACCTAGGGCACCGTGTTTTATCTCTTTTCCATACCCTTTCCTCCCGATATCCTCCAGTTTCAGAGAACGCATCCGGAGACCCATTGGCAGATTCCCGGATTCGCCTCAATTTTGGTCCTGCCTCTCTGCTTCGCATTTTCAGGCTCGGTCTCACAAGAACGACGATGGCGCCGGATTATGCCAGAATGGGTGAAAACAGAAGGAAAATTAACCGCTTGCAGCAAAACCCACTATTGGGCCTCCAACGCGGAAGGAGGAGCGGTCAAGTGCACGTCTTCAGGCTCAGGCCCTTCCGATTGGCTGCTGCGACATAACGTGGCCTGTGATTGGCTACGGCACCGGCGAAGGGCCTTCGGAGAGGAAGTGTGGAAGTCCCGCGCCTCTAAAGCCCGCCTTTCCTGACAAATAAAGGTCGTAGCCGCAGTCAACGGGCGGAGCTAAAGTGGTCGTGATTCATGCTGTCGCGGGAACCCCGAAGGTGGGTTCCCACGTAACAAGAAGATGACCCGAAGTTGCTCCGCAGTGGGCTGCAGCACCCGTGACACCGTGCTCAGCCGGGAGCGCGGCCTCTCCTTCCACCAGTGCGTATGGAAGCAGCCTTGGAGCTTTCGAACTCCCTGCGAGGCCTGGCGGGCCGTAGCGCGGCGTGGGGCGGGGCCGGGCCGCACTGTGGGTCGCGCCGTGGATGTGACGCGACGTGACGTGCGCAGCGTCGGGGCGTGGGAGCGGAATTGGGGCACTGTGAGAATTGAGGTTCTCTCTCCTCGCTCAGTGTTTACCTCTTTGTAGCCGGGTCTAGCACCGCCTACCGCTTTAGCGAGAGTTACGCGAAAGGAGTCCTCCATTAATGGATGGTCTTATTATTTAAAGTGAGGAGGCCGGAAGGGAAGGCAGTTTGGGACAACGGTTGAAGTGTGTGGCGTGTTCCTGAGCACGAGTACAGATCAGTTTTCTCCTGTACTGGCAGACATTGCAAGTTCTTAAGTGCTATTAGCCGAGCTCTACAAGGCCGGTCCGATTCTGGTTGGATTTGATCATGGCAGGGAAGTTTCATTTGGCTCGACAGTGGGGAAGAATTTCAGACCAGTCTTATCTGAACTCTTATCTTATCCATGGTTCAGACTGCTATAGATCATTCAAATCAGTATCCAGAGTGTACCGGCAAGTAGAAAAGTGAGTAAAATAGATCATCACAGACAAAAGGAGCAGATTTATGTAACGATCAAAAAGAACTTTATGGTTGGAAAGTGGGGTTAGGAAGAGGGTAGTTAGGAATGGCATGGGAAAATGTAAAGGATAGAAAGTGCAAATATAGAGGAATGGGAAAGTACTGAGAGACAAATCATTTAAAAAATTTAAATACCAGGTTGAGGAGTTTGGATTATGTATGGTAGGCTGTGTATCAAATTCATTGTTTTTTTTTTTATGTTTTAAATAAGGCTGATTCCTCCACCTAAATTGTTAACAGTGTGAACCAATTCATTCTGTATGTGAGACGATAATTGATTTGGGATTTTTCTTGTGATAGAGGTAGCTTTAAACTAGGGAGACATGAATTCCAATTTTAATTGATTATTTACTGATCTCTGTACTTAGCTCTGGGTCTTGGTTTCTTCTTCTGTAAGGAATGAAAACCTGCCTTGTAGAGTTTTGTAAAACCAAAACGTAAGACTTTATAGCATATGTAGACCACAAGGTAAATGCTTTAAAAATGGTATTATTACCAATTTAATTTTTTCCAGAACTCAAAACTAGTTATGCTGGTTAGACTACAATATTTCCCAACCTTTTTCTTCTTTTTTTTTTTTTTTTGCTTTTTTTGGAGACAGGGTCTCACTGTTGCCCAGGCTGGAGAGCAGTGGCACTATCACAGCTCAGCGCAGCCTCTATCTTCCAGGCTCAAGTGATCCTCCCACCTCAGCCTCGTGAGACTACAGGCACAGGCCACCACCCCGGCTATTTTTTTTTTTTTTTTGGTAGAGAAGAGGTCTCAGTGTGTTGCCCAGGTTGGTCTCCAACTTCTGGGCTGGGATTACAGGCATGAGCCACCCTGCCCCGCCCCAGCCTTTTTCATGGCATTTTACGCGTAGGAAATAATTGTTCAATACTTCGGGGGCAAACCTACAGCACTCTTTGGGGCTGCCTTGAGGTAACTACTCAGGTGTCCCAAGCCAATATCAACAGCTGTACTCGGCATACCAGTTGGGAAGCTTTGCATCAGAGGACCACGCTAGTAATAGAAGTTGTTGGACCAGCCACTTTTTGAGGGTTCCTTGCACATTTAGAGGCTATACCAAATCTGTGGAAAAGCTCCCTTGCAAATATGTTCCATGAGTTAAAAAATAACTCAGTGAAAAAAGACAGATTTGCTCCAACCTTATTGGAAAAAGAATTCCCTGTTCATTTTCCCTTGATCAAGTATCATCATCTTCCTGGAACAATAAAATTGTAATCCCAGAAATGGAATTAGTTGTTCCTAGGAAAGCGCAAACTTTGGATAGTACTTTACAGTTTACAAAGTGATTTTGAATACATTTGTAGCCTCATACACTCTTACTACAGCCCCGTGAGGAAGTTCTAAGATTGAGAGATGTGTCTAATACCATATGGCTGGTAAAAGGTCAGTATTCTGACCTTTTAAAGCTATAAAGCTTAAAAACAGGTTTTCCAAGTCACTGTTCTTTCTCAAGTTGATTGAGAGAGTATCTCAGAATTATGTTTTACCATACTGCTATATTTTTGTAGCAATTAACTGAGAAATAAAATTTATACCAATCTCAGTTCTGGTAACTATGTGCCTTAAAGTCTAAATTAAGATGCACAAAAAGCATAGTTACCTGTAAATCTGTCTCTAAAATAAGTCAAAGAAGAGGGGGCAGAAAGAGTAGTTTTGTGGTTTTTATTGTGTTAATTTCATAAGTTTCTTGTTTTGTTTTTTGTTTTTCTTTTTTTGAGATGGAGTCTTGCTGTCGCCCAGGCTGGAGTGTAGAGTGGCGCGATCTTGGCTCACCACAACCTCTGCCTCCCAGATTCAAGCAATTCTCCTGCCTCAGCCTCCCTAGTAGCTGGGATTACAGGTGCGAGCCACCATGCCCAGCTAATTTTGTGTTTTTATTAGAGACAGGGTTTCACCATGTTGGCCAGGCTGGTCTTGAACTCCTGACCTCAAGTGATCCGCCTGCCTCAGCCTTCCAAAGTGTTGGGATTACAGGCGTGAGCCACCACGCCTGGCTGACAAGTTTCTAAACATAATTTGGCTTGGATTGAAAAATAAATAAATGCAAAGTAATTTTTATAATCAGGACTAGCAAAAAGTAGTGCCTTTAAACATGAAAAAGTTGAATATAGTAAATATACTTGTCTTGTTTTCTACTGCTGCATAACAAGTTACCTCAAAATTCACTATAAACATTATCTCACACATTTCTAAGGGTCAGGAATTCAGGAGTGCAGCTGGATGTTATGGTATCTCATAAGATTGCAGTCATCTGAAGGCTGAAGTCACCTGCTTTCAAAAAGACTAACTCAACATGGCCTTTGACTGGAGGCCTCAGTTGCTCACCAACTAGTTTTCTCCACAGGACTGCTTATAACATGCCAGATACCTTACTCCAGAGCAAACCATTCTCTACAGGGAGCAAGGAGGAAAACTTGTTCCTTTATGACAGTCTGTGGTCACTTACTGTCACATGTTCTTTTTCCATTCCTTAGCAAATCACTAACTCTAGCCCATACTCACTCACGGGGAGGGGAATTAGGCTCTACCATTTTTTTGTGACAGAGTTTCACTCTTGTTGCCCAGATTGGAGTGTAATGGTGCGATCTCAGCTCACTGCAACCTCCACCTCTGGAGTCAAGAGATTCTCCTGCCTCAGCCTCCCCAGCAGCTGGGATTACAGGCACCCGCCACCACGCCCGACTAATTTTTTGTATGTTTAGTAGAGACGGGGTTTCACCATGTTGTCCAGGCTGGTCTTGAACTCCTGACCTCTGATCCTTCCGCCTTAACCTCCCAAAGTGCTGGGATTACAGGCATGAGCCACTGCGCCCGGCCAGGCTCCACTTCTTAAAAGGAGGAGTACCAAATAGTTTAAAATCACCACAGGAAAGGAAAAGAGTCATATATTCTTTAACCATTTAAATTTGAGCAGATTCTGTTAAGTGTAGGAAGTGAAGACAAAATACAGTAGGATTTTTAATATGAGAATTGCCCCTCTATGATTGACACAGACAATCAGATATTGAACTTGTGGATTAAAAAAATCAAAGAACTTTGAAAAACGAACTAAGTAAACTTTTAATTCACTCGGCTTTATGTTTCTATAAAGCAGTAAAATAATAAATGGGTTTATATAATAAATACTACTGCAGTATTACTATAATGTTTTCATGTTAATGGAACTTTAATATGATTGCCATAGATTTCCAACTGATACCATACAGCGCTCAAAATGGATCAGGGCTGTTAATCGTGTGGACCCCAGAAGCAAAAAGATTTGGATTCCAGGACCAGGTGCTATACTGTGTTCCAAACATTTTCAAGAAAGTGACTTTGAGTCATATGGCATAAGAAGAAAGCTGAAAAAAGGAGCTGTGCCTTCTGTTTCTCTATACAAGGTACTTAAATGTAGGTGTAAGTCAACAGAATGAAAATTTACAGAGCCTTTAAAAATCAAGATAGCCCCCGTTATAGCTAGAATTTGCAGACAGAAAAAAATCCCAAGTCTTAAATCCAGTAATAGATTTTAAATGCTTTGAAAATTAAAAAAAAAAAAAAAAAAAAAGTTTATATATATTAGCATTTGTTCTGGAGCTTTTAAAAAACTATATAAATGCAAATCATTTGTCTAGATATATATAAAGGTTACTAACCAATTGCAAAAATCAACTGGTAGATACAAATAGCCTTAGAATACAGACTTTTTAAAATTATGAGACAGCTCTCAAAGTACTTTGAAAATATCTATGTTTTTTGGTTCCTCCTAATAATGTTATTTATCTTGATCAAAAATATACCTGATTATTAACATTGATACAGGAAGTATATGGGAAATAATGAAACTTTCTATGAGTGAGTCGCCAGTATTGGTATGATATTCTTCTGTTTCCTATGACTGTTGTTATTTTATCCTTTTACCCCTTAACCACAACTCTGACACATGGGCTTTCACTTTCTGCACAGTCTGTGATAGTCACCTAACTGTTCTATCCTGACACTTGCCTTACTTTCCTCTTAATCATCAGAGTCTCCTTCTTTCAGTATTGGTTTATCTCATTCCCCTATTCGGAAGTATTTAGTTGGTGTCAAATTCAAACTCACCAAGTTCCAAGAGCTTACTGTTAACTGATTTGTACATTTTTAACTGCCTTGAATTATCTTTTCAAACCGTATATACTTACTATATATGTGATCAATTTGCCTGCTTTCATACTTTTGTGTAAGCTCAATAATGGCTGCCATTATTGACAGCTACAATGGTCCAGGCATTGTACTAGGAGATCTACATAAATTCTTATATTGTATCCTCAAAACAACCTTGTATTATTGTCCACATTTTACAGATGAGGACACAAGGGATTGTAGAGCTTATGTGACAGCTAATTGAGGGAGCTAAGATTCAAACCCAGGTCAGTCTTAATTCCAAAGCCATGCTCTGTACAGTATGCCTTCTTTTTTGCACAAATAACTTCTCTGTCACCTTCATTAACCATGTTATTGTACCTTCTAAGAACTGCTTAAAACTCACTTCCATGAAGCCGTCCCAGTTTACTACCACTTTTCTCTAGTTACTTTATTTCAGAAACTTTCAACATCACATTAATATTTCTGTGTAGTGCAAAAAAAAAAAAAAAAAACTGTTTATATTACCCTATAAACTATACATTAAAACATTCAGAGATTATGACCTTTTCTTTCCTAACTAACTCTCCACAGCAACCAGATTAGTGCTTTGTATCTAGGGTATTTTTACAGATACTCTTCGGTGTGATTATTTCTAAAATAACTTTAATTTTATATGTCTGTCATAGATTCCTCAAGGTGTACATCTTAAAGGTAAAGCAAGACAGAAAATCCTAAAACAACCTCTTCCAGATAATTCTCAAGAAGTTGCTACTGAGGACCATAACTATAGTTTAAAGACACCTTTGATGATAGGTGCAGAGAAACTGGCTGAGGTGCAACAAATGTTACAAGTGTCCAAAAAAAGACTTATCTCCGTAAAGAACTACAGGATGATCAAGAAGAGAAAAGGTTTACGATTAATTGATGCACTTGTAGAAGAGAAACTACTTTCTGAAGAAACAGAGTGTCTGCTACGAGCTCAGTTTTCAGGTATTTCCCCCTGGTAACCTGTAGTATTTACAAAAATAGCTGTTTTTCTGAAAGACCTTTAAATATTTATTTTGTTCTTGCCTATGAAAACATGCTTTTAGTTGGGAAGTGAAAGTCTCAGCTTAAGCAAGAAGAAAGAAAATCACCAAAATTCTTTTGTATCTTATGGTTTTCCAGTTATAAAAGTAACATTTATTATAGGAAAAGCAAAGAAATATTTAAGTAATTAAAATAATGTGTAATCCCACTACCTAGAGATGAGACCATGTGGTTTATACCATTTTCTGTTCTGCACTTTTCACTTTTTATAGTAGCTCTTACCCATTTGCTACTGCAAATTCATTATAAACAGTTTTAACTGCTACATAATTTTACCAAAGTCTTTTTGCAGTGGAGTTGTACTAGTTTACAGAATTTCTTTGAGCTTGGAAATTGTGTATCTCCACATTTTTTTCTAAAATATTCTGTAGAGTAGACCTGTAAACCCACGGAAAGGCTATCTAGTCCTCTTTGTGAACTAAGATATTTGAAAAAGGGCAAAATAAAAATTGCCAACTTATTCTTTGATGAAAGCAGCAGAGATTTGGATTACATTCTAGGAAAAGAGAAACGTGTCCTGTTTTTAGAAAAGAGTAGGTATCTCCAAAGGAGGAGAATATTTTATGTTTTTCCAAGAGGGAACTAGAGGTCATAAATAGGAATCCCCACCAGGAAAAGAATTTTTTTTTCTTTCTCAATATTAGGCAAGATGGTCTGTTCAGTCTGAAGAGTACCCTATCCCCAGAAATGTTTTTCATATCTAATTTTCACCCTCAGATAAATACTAATCAGGGAACAAAATAAAATAAATAAATGTCTTCATTTTATTTTCTTTCCTGTTCCTCTGAAAATCTCTCCACTCAGGCTGCCACTGAATAGTAAAACATAATTCAAGTTGAAAAATTTTTTTCCCCCTAGTGAAATGATTCCAGATGAACCGAATAAATTGGTCAAGGGGCCTACGTGAATA
This sequence comes from Piliocolobus tephrosceles, assembly GCF_002776525.5. Lineage (NCBI taxonomy): Eukaryota > Metazoa > Chordata > Mammalia > Primates > Cercopithecidae > Piliocolobus > Piliocolobus tephrosceles. The sequence goes on along the minus strand of NC_045436.1, from coordinate 106,438,411 downwards.
TTCACCTCTGAATAGACTTAATTAAAATTCATCTATATTTGTATTTGAATTTTGATGCCCAGTGCATTTTACATCCAAATGCTGTAATCTGTACCTGAAAATTTTACTATTCGTCACAAAGAATAAAAAAAATTTATTTTAACAGATTTTAAGTGGGAGTTATATAATTGGAGAGAAACAGATGAGTACACCACAGAAATGAAACAATTTGCATGTACACTCTACTTGTGCAGTAGCAAAGTCTATGATTATGTAAGAAAGATTCTTAAGCTGCCTCATTCTTCCATCCTCAGAACGTAAGTGAATTACTTTATTTTTTAAAAGTGTCTCTCTTGTCACCACATCTTGTTGATTACATGTGAATTACTCTTTAGATGTTAAACCATATTATTATTTTATCACATTTTACTTATTAAGGCTATTAGTACTCCCATAAAAAAAAAGAAAACATGGACTAATGAAAAAATGGACTCCCATTTTCTGTTTTTCAAAAACTTCTAGGTGGTATTTGCCTGTTATCACAAAAGCAATATTTTCACTAACAAAATGAAGACACACAGTGTGACAAGCTTTTTGCATCTCCCAGACACTCTGGGTGGATAAAATTTGAATCCTGAAATATTGGAATTTCCATTATACTTCAGTAGTTTAATATCTGACTATCCTAGAAAATCTAGAACAGTTCTCGATCGATCGCCATTGGTCTTAGGCAAAGCACAAAAAAAATCTGCATTTTTCATAAGCACTGCAGTTGATGCCAATGTAGGTTGTCCAGGGAACAGATTTTGATAAATAATTTTTTAGGATTTGTGATCAAAATGGATAGATATAATTCTCTTCGTGTGGAGTAGTTAACAATGATTTTTTAGTAATGTCTTATAAATTTAATACTGAATTCTTAATTTTTACTGTTTTTACCACTAGTTTTACAGATTCCTTTTTTTATTTTTGAGACTGAGTCTTGCTCTGTCACCCAGGTTTCATGCAGCACAGTGGCACGATCTCAGTTCACTGCAACCTTGCCTCCCAGGTTCAAGCAATTCTCATGCCTCAGCCTCCTACGGAGTAATTGGGATTGCAGGCATGTGCCACCACACCCAGGTACTATTTTATATTTTTACTAGAGATGGGGTTTTGCTTTGTTGGCCAGGCTGATCTCAAATCCCTGGTCTCGAGTGATCTACCCACCTTGGCTTCCCAAAGTACTGGGATTACAGGCATGAGTCACCATGCCCAGCCTAGTTTTACAGATTCCTTTTTTTTTTCTGAGATGGACTCTTGCTCTGTTGCTCAGGCTAGAGTGCACTGGGGCAAGATCTTGGCTCACTGCAGTCTCAGCCTCCCAGGTTCAACACATTCTTCTGCCTCAGCCTCCCGAGTAGCTGGAATTGCAGGCATCCACCACCATGTCCAGCTAATTTTTATATTTTTAGTAGAGGTGGGGTTTCATCATGTTGGCCAGGCTGATCTCGAACTCCTGATCTCATGATCCACCCACCTCAGCCTCCCAAAGTGCTGGGATTACAGACATGAGCCACTGTGCCCAACCCAGATTCCTTTTTTAAAAATTGTAGATTTTCCTCTAGACTCACTCTTACAATACTACTACTAATAAAAGATTTAAAAATAATTGACCTTCAGAGTGGGCTGCTCTTCCAAAAAAATTTAGAAGAGGAAAAATTTATTGTTCCCATACATTATATATAAACAATTACTGTTAACACTTTAGAGTATTTCCTTCCTGTCTGTGTGTGTGTGTGCACTTAGATTTACTAGTGTTTACATAGTTATGATCTTTTGTAAATAAATTTCCAACCAGCCTTTTGTCACTTTATTATGTATGCCTTTTATCTATAACGTTATTTTGAACTCTTTATAGACAAGTTTTAATAGCTGCATGATACATGGTAGTCCTACCCTACCTAACTCTGGCGTTCTCCAGCTATTGGACATTTCTGTTGTTTCCATTTTGGGGTTATAATTGTTTTTTCATATATTTAGATGAACATTTGTATATAAGGCTTTACTTTTTTATAATATGGTTTTACCATTCAGGCTAGATATTATTTATAAATATTCACTTTTTGCTAAGCAAGAGAGTTTTATAGGTGCTATGTTAATTTCTCCTATACCTTTTTGGTTTTTTTGTTTTCTGATAGCTGTACATATTCTGGGGGTACATGTGATATTTTGATACATTTATATAATTTGTAATGATCAAATCAGGGTAATTAAAATATCCATCATTTATAAATCCAAACATCTATCTTTTCTTTGTGTTGAGAAGCATATACCTTTTTAATCTCTTCTATACTGGTTTTAAAGTCTTACTTAATGATATTTCACTATGGTTTATATAAGATATTTCATGTAACTTCTCATCTTTTCTTTTTCATGGTTTTCTTCATTTCCCATAGTTCTGCATCAACTCCTAGATTAAATCTTCCTGGTAATTCCAGCTCACATTTATCTTTTCTCTCTTCATGTCATTTTGCATTTTGTGACCTTTGCTGTAACATTATATATATATTTAGATTTATAATTCCAGTACTCAAACACTTGCTCATTTCTTTAGGTACTTTGCGTATAAGTAAGGTATATTGTTTAGTATGATGGTAATACATGTTTGTTATAAAACATCCAAACCATATATAAGTACATAAATACCAGAAAGTGAAAAACACAGTACTTCTCTTCCCCTAATCCCACAAGATAACTACAATTAGCAGTTTTGTGTATATCCTCCGAGTTAAAAAAAACAAAAAACTATTTACCTACCAATAAAATTTTGTTTTAGTGGCCATATAGTGTTCTGTTATATTAATGGTATATAGAGCTTCCGTTTATTTTCTTGTATTAATATAAGATTATATTAATATAAGATTCTAATATTAATGGTATATACATTTCCATTTATTTTCCCATATAAAAAGTGATCTGCTTTTAACACAGTTTTCTTAAGTATTAGATTTTTATAATCATTATATTTAATATTCATTTATTCAATAAATATTTATTGATCAGGAGCGGCCAGTGAGGCAGGAGGAAAACCAGGAGATTGTGATGGCCTGGAAGCCAAGTGTAGAAAGTATTTCAAGGAGGGAGTAGTCCACTATGTCAAATGCTGCTGGGAGATCAGGTAAGATGAGGACAGAGAATTGACCATTGGATTTTGCAAGATGAAGGTCATTGGTGACCATGACAAAAGCAGTTACAGTAGAGTGGTGGAGAGGTAAACCTGGCTGGAGTGGGATTAAGAGAGACTAAAAGTGAAGAAGCAGAGAAAATGATTGTGGACTCTTCCATGGAGTTTTGCTATGAAGGAGAGCAAAGAAATGGGTCTGTGGGTAGAAGGGAACACGCATTGAGGGGAGGGTGTTTGTTGAGATGGCAGATGTTCCAGCGTGTTTGCATGTTTATGGGAATGATCCAAGAGAGAAAAGAAAATTCGTGACATGTAAGATAAATGATAATTGCAGGAGGATGACATCCAACACCACTGTGGAAGGAAATGTGACCTTAAGGTTTTGGGACAGTTCATCCATTGAAACAGGAAGAAAAGCAGAAGTACAGATACGATAGGTTAACAGATTTGGTAGTAGGAAAATGAGTTTTGTCTTTTAAAAAGATGGGTTCTTGGCCGGGCGCGGTGGCTCACACCTGTAATTCCAGCACTTTGGGAGGCTGAGGCGGGCGGATCACGAGGTCAGGAGATCAAGACCATCCTGGCTAACACGGTGAAACCCCGTCTCTACTAAAAAAATACAAAAAAATTAGCCGGGCATGGTGGTGGGCGCCTGTAGTCCCAGATACTCGGGATTGTGAGGCAGGAGAATGATGTGAACCCGGGAGGCGAAGCTTGCAGTGAGCTGACATCGCACCACTGCACTCCAGCCTGGGGGATAGAGTGAGATTCCGTCTCAAAGAGAAAAGGATGGGGTCTCACTGTGTTGCCCAGATTGGCCTTGAACTTCTGGGCTTAAGCAATCCCGGAGTAGCTAGAACTATAGACATGCAACACCACACTCAGCAGGAAAATGAGTTTTTATTGCATTGCTTCTGTTTTCTCAATGAAATAGTTATTAACTGAGAGTTGAGGAGGAAGGCATTAGATTTGAAAAGAAAGGAGAATATGTGACCAGTCACCGACAGGAAAAGTAAGTAACTAGAAAATTGCAGTACCAGGTTTGTGGTCAAAACTGTTGTCTTTCCCTCCGTAATGATGGAGAAACAATTAGATGGTTAAGAATTGGACGATGACAGACCAAACTAGACTTAAATTTTTTTTAAACCCTTGTTTTGGTTAGATAGGGTGCCCCATGAATTTCTAATTGTCATATATCTTTCTCTAGTCTTAGCTACATCAGATACTTCTCTAATTTTCTGTTCACTGATGTTAGATTCTTTTTCAGTTCTCCCTGGATTCTTTATGTCCAAAACTTTCCCAAAGCTGTGTTTTTTTATAATTTTCAGTGTTTGCGGTCTTTTAAGGTAATTTTATTTTCACAAATCCTTTGAAACTGAGTCTTAATATCCTCAACTTTCCTTGTTATAATAGTGATATGTTTAGTGTGATCTTGGTCATAGATAGAAAACGCTGGCACATTTGCTCCTTATTTATATTTCCTCTGTTTCTAATTTTTGGTTTATATTAACTGCAATTTAGTAAACCAACTCTCTCTATAGATTACCTGCTGTGAGAGAATCAAAAGTAACAACAGTGGGAGTAGCTAAAAGTCTTAACAGAAAAACACTTAGCACTGTAGATCTCTAGGACTATATTTTTCCCAGGCAGAATTTTAGGCCACACAAGTGACTCCCTATAATCATTCCATAACTAAGTTATTAGATACTGGTTTGTTAATTTAAAATATCATGTTGATGAGCGTATAAATGAAAATTGGTTTGAACTTTTGCAAGGACAATTTGGGAATATGAATTTTAAACTGACCCACCAACTTATGTGCAGCTGAAATCCAAACTTTGTCTTTAATTTCTTATTAAAATATAAGTAAGTTTACCTCGGAATGTTATTCCTAGGAATTAGACAAATGACATAAATATGTATATGTGTATGGGTGCACATGCATACATATACACATTGTGGTACTATTATCTAAAAATTTGAAATTATCAAGATGTCCTTCGATTTGAGTTGGTTAAATTATTTTTCATTTAACTCTACTGTGGTATATACTGTGTACACTTTTAAAATGTTGCTGTAGGTTGATATTTAAGGGCGCATAAAAATATGTGAAACATTACTTACCATTAAGTGAAAAATAGTTTCAGTATACAATTTTGAAAATTATATCTAGGTATGTATACACAAAGATATTAACAGTAACTTTTACTTTCTTCTTTATACTTTTTGTGTTTAGTTTTTTTAAAAAGAAGAATGTCTTTTTTTATGATCAGAAGAAAATTTTTTTATTTTCAGAGAAGAAAAGAGATTTAAAGGAGAAATTGTTTCCTTCCTTACCGTTCTAACTCATGAACTTGGTTTGGGTATGCCTACTCTTTCTCGTAAAAACTTTAAAAAATAAATCAACAAATCCACATACCATTCTGCTTCATGTTCATGACATTGTTTTAGTAGCTGTGGATTTTCAGATACCATTGAGATTTCCATTTAAAAATCAAACTCAGCAGAACATAAGTTGGTTGTTTTTTTAACGCTAACCCATTTAAAATAAAATTACATAGGGACATTAAGTGCTTTGTTATATATGTACCACATATGCAACACAGTTAGCATCTTTGGTGCTCATTTGAGAATCCTAATGTAAAAGAAAGAAACTAAACAATTAAAATTCGGTGACACACTTGCAAAGAGTTTTCAACATTCTAGTGTGCTGTAGCACTGCTATATTGCTTAGTCATTCTTACTATTTTTTCCTTTTTTTTTTTTTTTAATCTTTTAATTTTAGGTTCAGGGGTACATGTGAAGGTTTGTTACATAGGTTAACTCATGCCACAGGGTTGTTGTACAGATTGTTTCATCCCAACCTCCAGCCTCGAGTAGACCCCAGTATCTGTTGTTTTCTTCCTTGAGTATAAGTTCTTATCTTTTTTTTTTTTTTTTTTGAGACAGAGTTTCACTCTGTTGCCCAGACTGGAGTGTAGTGGTATGATCCTCGCTCACTGCAACCTCCACCTCCCGGGTTCAAGTGATTCTCCTGCCTCAGCCTACCAAGTAGCTAGGATTATAGGCACACACCACTAAACCTGGCTAGTTTGTGTATTTTTAGAGATGGGGTTTCACCATATTGGCCAGGCTGGCCTCAAACTCCTGACATCAGGTCATCTGCCTCCCTCGGCCTCCCAAAGTGCTGGGATTACAGGCGTGAGCCACTGTGCCCAGCCAAATTTTCATCATTTAGCTCCCACTTATAAGTGAGAACATGCAGTATTTGGTTTTCTGTTCCTGTGTTAGTTTGCTGAGGATAATAGCCTTTAGCTCCATCCATGTTGCTGCAAAAGGCATGATCTCATTTTTTTTATGGCTACATAGTATTCCATGGTGTGTATGTACTACTTTTCCTTTATTCAATGTGTCATTGATGGGGATTCAGGTTGATTCCATGTCTTTGCTATTGTGAATAGTGCTGCAATGAAAATTTGCATGTGTGTGTCTTTATGGTAGAATAATTTATATTCTTCTGGGTATATAACCAGTAATGGGATTGCGGGATCAAATCGTAGTTCTGCTTTTAACCCTTTGAGGAATCACTTTCCTCCCACCAACAGTGTATAAGTAAGTTTTCCCATTTCTCTGCAATCTTGCCAGCATCTGTTATTTGTTGACTTTTTAATAATAGCCATTCTGACTGGTGTGGGATAGTGTCTCATTGTGGTTTTGATTTGCATTTCTCTAACGATCAGTGATGTTGAGCTTTTTTTCATATGATTGTTGGTGGCATATATCTTGAAAAATGTCTGTTCATATCCTTTGCCCACTTTTTAATGGGCTTTTCTCTTGTAAATTTGTTTAAGTTCCTTATAGATGCTGGATATTAGACTTTTGTCAGATGCACAGTTTGCAAATATTTTCTCCCATTTTGTAGGATGTCTGTTTACTGTTGACATTTTCTTTTGCTGTGCAGAAGCTCTTTAGCTTAATTAGATCCCACCTGTCAATTTTTGCTTTTGTTATGATTGCTTTGGTGTCTTTGTCATGAAATCTTTTACTGTTCCTATATCCAGGGTGATATTGCCTCAGTTGCCTTCCAGGGTTTTTAGTTTTGAGTTTTACATGTAAGTCTTTAATCCATCATGAGTTAATTTTTGTATGTGGCTTGTAAGGGTCCAGCTTCAGTCTGATGCGTATGGCTGGCCAGTTACCCCAGCACCATTTATTGAATAGGGAGTCTTTTCCCTTTTGCTTGTTTTTGTCAGCTTTGTAGAAGATCAGATTGTCATAAGTGTGTGGCCTTATTTCTGGTTTGCCTATTTTAATATACGAACAACAGATACTTTTGTCTTCTGAATAGATTATAACCTACTTATAGTCAAGGTATGTCTTTTGCCATCCTGTAAGTATGTTGTTTTGTTTTGTTTTGAGACAGTTTTGCTCTGTCACCTAGGCTGGAGTGCAGTGGCGCAATCTTGGCTTACTGCAACCTCTACCTCCCAGGTTCAAGCACTTCCCCTGCCTCAACCTTCTGAGTAGCTGGGATTACAGGTGCGCACCACCATGCCCAGCTAATTTTTGTATTTTTAGTAGAGATGAAGTTTAAGCATGTTGGCCAGGCTGGTGTCAAACTCCTGACCTCAGGTGATCTGCCTGCCTCAGTCTCCCAAAGTGCTGAGATTATAGGCATGAGCCACCATGCCTGGCCTATAAGTGTGTTTTTTAAACCTATTAATGCGTCATGATTAATAGTGGGTCATAATTGCCATTTAAGTATATATAAACACACATATATATATTTATTTAAACTATTACAGTCATCCCTTGGTATATGTGGGGGACTGGTTCTAGGACACCCCCCACTTGTGCCAGTATACCAAAATCCATGCATACACAAGTCCTGAAGACAGTCCTGCAGTACTTATGTATATGAAAAGTTGGCTGGCTGTATATGCAAGTTTTGCATCCTATTAATACTGTATTTTCTCTCCATGCATTTGGTTGAAAAAAAAAAATTCAGGTATAAGTGTATCCATGCCATTTAGTTCAGAAGTCAACTCTCTGTGTGTGTGTGTGTGTGTGTATGTGTGTAGTATATATATTTCATGTATGTGAAAGTTCATAGTATGTACTAAAGGTGAATTTTGTTTATGAAACTCCTAGGTGACACTTAAAATATTTGGAAAGTCCTATCCCAAAATACTTAGGGAAGAACATTAAACTCACAATTAAGTAGAGGTCAGCTGTCCAGGAAGAAGCCTTGGTTGCCTTAGAATATAGCCAGAAAATCAGAAATTTAACTTAACAGACATTTGAGTTGCAAAAGTATATGTTAGTTACAGGTGAACATCCTAGTCTCTGCCTCAGAATCCCTTTAGTTTTAGACAATTATTAAATGTGGCTGTTTTCTTTCCTGGTCTATAACAAGTTAGAGTAAACTAGAAGTAAGAAGAATTCCAAAGATAGACACCGTAATAGGAAGAAAATACTTAGCAGTCTGAGAAGAGCAGGGATACTATGAAAGAACAGTAGCGCAGGTAGGTTGTATAGGGGTGCAGATGCACACTTGTTATATGCCTTTAAGGGTGTAATTTTGAGGCTGTAAAGAGTGAGAAACACACTAAACCCCTGGGCATCAGGAAAGCCAGGTTTCACATTCATTCATAACTAACAGTACATTATGGGCCAAGTCGCTTAACCTCTTCCTCTGTCCCAGTTTCCTAATCTGTAAAATGAGGTAGATGTACTAGATGTTCTCAAAGGTTCCTTCACATTCAGCAATTTTCTCATTTCAGTGAATTTACAGGTAAGACTTGTTTATGATTTACAATATAAAAAGATCAGAACAAACTGGTTAGTTGTTTACTTTTTAAAGAATAAATGAGGAATTAAAAATATGTTGTATATTTGCATCTTAAAATACTACTTTGTATTTCTAAGTTTCTCTTATCTTACTATTTTATTGTAATGAATTTACCATTGAAAATGTCTATAGAATTTGGCTGCTTATATACTTGGCTTTATTTCTACAGGGATAGGAGACTACTTTAGTACTGCTTAAGGCATTTTCCCATTTATCTTTTTATTTCTAAGTTTTTCTGTTTTTCACTTTTTATATATTCTAGGTGGTTGTCCAAATGCCAACCCAGTCCAGGTTTCAACAGCAACATTTTTTCTTTTCTTCAACGAAGAGTAGAGAATGGAGATCAGCTCTATCAATACTGTTCATTGTTAATAAAAAGTATACCTCTCAAGCAACAGCTTCACTGGGATCCTAGCAGTCACAGTTTGCAGGGGTTTATGGACTTTGGTCTTGGAAAACTTGATGCTGATGAAACGCCACTTGCTTCAGAAACTGTTTTGTTAATGGCAGTGGGTATTTTTGGCCATTGGAGAACACCTCTTGGTTATTTTTTTGTAAACAGAGCATCTGGATATTTGCAAGCTCAGCTGCTTCGCCTGACTATTGGTAAACTGAGTGACATAGGAATCACAGTTCTGGCTGTTACATCTGATGCCACAGCACATAGTGTTCAGATGGCAAAAGCATTGGGGATACATATTGATGGAGACGACATGAAATGTACATTTCAGCATCCTTCATCTTCTAGTCAACAGATTGCATACTTCTTTGACTCTTGCCACTTGCTAAGATTAATAAGAAATGCATTTCAGAATTTTCAAAGCATTCAGTTTATTAATGGCATAGCACATTGGCAGCACCTTGTGGAGTTAGTGGCACTTGAGGAACAGGAATTATCAAATATGGAAAGAATACCAAGTACACTTGCAAATTTGAAAAATCATGTACTGAAAGTGAATTGTGCTGCCCAACTCTTTAGTGAGAGTGTAGCCAGTGCATTAGAATATTTGCTATCCTTAGACCTGCCACCTTTTCAAAACTGTATTGGTACCATCCATTTTTTACGTTTAATTAACAATCTGTTTGACATCTTTAACAGTAGGAACTGTTATGGAAAGGGACTTAAAGGGCCTCTGTTGCCTGAAACTTACAGTAAAATAAACCATGTGTTAATTGAAGCCAAGACTATTTTTGTTACATTATCTGACACTAGCAATAATCAAATAATTAAAGGTAAGCAAAAACTAGGATTCCTGGGATTTTTGCTCAATGCTGAGAGCTTAAAATGGCTCTACCAAAATTATGTTTTCCCAAAGGTCATGCCTTTTCCTTATCTTCTGACTTACAAATTCAGTCACGATCATCTGGAATTATTTCTAAATATGCTTAGGCAGGTATTAGTAACAAGTTCTAGCCCTACCTGCATGGCATTCCAGAAAGCTTACCATAATTTGGAGACCAGATATAAATTTCAAGATGAAGTTTTTCTAAGCAAAGTAAGCATCTTTGACATTTCAATTGCTCGAAGGAAAGACTTGGCACTTTGGACAGTTCAACGTCAGTATGGTGTCAGCGTTACAAAGACTCTCTTTCATGAAGAGGGTATTTGTCAAGACTGGTCTAATTGTTCACTAAGTGAGGCATTATTAGACCTGTCAGATCATAGGCGAAATCTCATCTGTTATGCTGGTTATGTTGCAAACAAGTTATCAGCTCTTTTAACTTGTGAGGACTGCATCACTGCACTGTATGCATCGGATCTCAAAGCCTCTAAAATTGGGTCACTGTTATTTGTTAAAAAGAAGAATGGTTTGCATTTTCCTTCAGAAGGTCTGTGTCGGGTCATAAATATTTGTGAGCGAGTTGTAAGAACCCATTCAAGAATGGCAATTTTTGAACTAGTTCCTAAACAAAGGGAATTGTATCTTCAACAGAAAATATTATGTGAGCTTTCTGGGCATATTTATCTTTTTGTAGATTTGAATAAGCATCTCTTTGATGGAGAAGTGTGTGCCATCAATCACTTTGTCAAGTTGCTAAAGGATATAATAATCTGTTTCTTAAGTATCAGAGCTAAAAATGTTGCACAGAACCCTTTAAAACAGTCAGAGAGAACTGATATGAAAACTTTATCAAGGAAACACTGGTCATCTCTACAGGATTATAAATGTTCAAGTTTTGCTAATACCAGTAGTAAATTCAGGCATTTGCTGAGTAACGATGGATATCCATTCAAATGAGAGACCTAAAATATATTAACATTTTAATTAAGAACACTTGGTTAACATTTTTTAAAGTTCAATTTACCATATTTTATAAATTGACCATTCTGCACAGTGGACAAGTTTGCAATTCTGACTTTTTAAAATTTCAAATTCTGCATACCACAAAATCTGCTTATACTTTGGTATGGCTTGTAGCATTTATGAGTTTTCCAAAATGTAGAAAGCAGTAAGTCAGTAGGAGCAGACTGGCAAACAGGTACTGTCTTTGAATTTACTACTGTAAGACTAAGCAGTGTTACTGGACACAGTTTTAACTTGTTCAATCTGCTTCAAAAACAAGAAAAACAACAACTCTGAGTTATCAAAACATTGACTCCTTTTATGACTACACCACATTTCTAAAAGATCTTTGGATTAAAATTCTTAAAAATATTAACAATACCTATAAAACCTTGAAGATAACTTTTACTTAAATATGAAAATTAAATTGTAGTTTGAAAATTAGGCTCAAGCAAATATCAAATACTGCAAAAATCCCCTTGTCCCAGGATACCTAAAATAGAAGTGCTTAAACTTCGTCAGGCAGAAGGTAAAGGACACGAGCCATGAGATTCTTCCTTGTGCTACAGCCATGCTGGGGAGTGCAGTCTGGAAAGAACATACCTAATGTGTTTTTCACTATCCATTATCTCTGAACTTTGAAATATTACTTTTGAATAAGAGGCTGGACACTTATTAGTTTGACTTGAAAAAGCTCAGTGCTCATCAAAAAACGGGGAACCTAATTTGAAGATGGAAGCATACTAAGGACAGTTTTCTCCACTCACATCCACATTCTAAAAGAGAAACAAAAACATAGGTAACTCTGCTTTCACAAATGAGAATAGTTTAATGGATAGAAGAAACAAGCACATTATTCACCTGTGTTATAAAAACATCTCTTTTTTGTCACTGAGTGTTTGCAAAGTACAGTTAATCCTAATATGAAAACTTAGAATTGTAAAAGATTAATGATAACGTAAAAGTATATTAATTAAAATTCCCCTTACAAAGTATATTTTGATATGTTTGTTTATTCTACCTCAAACAAAGGCTTAAGTTTTGAAGGGTAACCAATTTATACTTCATTTTATACAGAACCTATTGCTGAGAGATCTGAATATTGTGCTTTTTGTTGTTTGTAAATAGAATTGAATACACCAGGATAAATCTTATTTAAAGGAAGCCTGTTTGTAAATCACCAACTTTAACTTATTGCTTATATAAATCCAAGCTCTGTACCTGATCTTTATGTAAAGCAAGATTTATATGTGTAGTATCTAATGCCCTTTGGTGTTACATTTGACTGATGTGCAGATGTCTGTATTTTAGTGTTTTGCATTACTTTAAGTGCTAGATAAATTGGAAAGAGATGGTCAATAGAGACAATGAATATTGAAAAATCTGAAGGTCACAGATTTCTCTTAGATAAGAAGATAAGAATAGTCTCATCACTACTTTTAGCCCAGTTAATTGCTCCTGCACTTGTGAAAGGGCTTGGAGTCTTATACCAGATTTACTTGATATGATACACTTTACAGTGAAATAAATTATTCATTCATATTTGATTTAGGGCAGTTTGGTTATAATTTCTACTTTGCATCTTGGCCATTTTTTTCTTCAGAGAAAAGCATTCCCTTTAAAAATTTATCCTACTTCCCAATAACTAGTGCTAGGAGAAATGGTTATCCACATGCAAAAATATTAACTTGAAATGAAGCAAAGACCTGAATAGAAGAGGTAAGGCTATACAACTTTTAGAAAATACAGAGTTAAACTTTGAAATTTGGATTAGGTGGTGGTTTCTTTCTTTCTTTTTCTTTCTTTCTTTCTTTCTTTCTTTCTTTCTTTCTTTCTTTCTTTCTTTTCTTTCTCTTTCTTTCTTTCTCTCTTTCTCTCTTTCTCTCTTTCCCTCCCTCCCTCCCTCCCTCCCTTCCTCCCTTCCTTCCTTCCTTCCTTCCTTCCGCAGAGTCTCACTCTGTTGGAGGGATCTTGGGTCACCACAACCTCCATCTCCCGGGTTCAAGCAATTCTCCTGCCTCAGCCTCCCGAGTAGCTGGGACTACAGGCATGCACCACCATGCCCGGCTAATTTTTGTATTTTTAGTAGAGACGGGATTTCACTGTGCTGGCCAGGCTGGTATCGAACTCCTGACCTCATGATCCACCCACCTTGGCCTCCCAAAGTGCTGGGATTACAGGTGTGAGCCACCGTGCCTGGCCAGGTAGTGGTTTCTTAAGACAAAGCACAGCAAAGGAAAATAATTGTACTTCATCAAAATTAACTTGTGCTTTGAAGGGATACCATCAAGAAAGTGAAAGACAACCCATTGAATGGAAAAAAATGTTTGCAAATCATTTATCTAATAAAGTTATATCTAGAATCTACAAAGAATTCCTATGACTCAAAAGGACAAATAACCAAAATTTTTAAATGGGTAAAGAATATGAATAGATTTTTCTCCAAAGGAGATATACAGAAGGCCATAAAACACATGAGTATATGTTCACATCAGCTATCCAGAAAATGCAAATCAATGACAATGAAATATCATATTGCACCTGTTAGGACAGCTATTAGAAGACATCGAGGCTGGGCGCAGTGGCCCATGCCTGTAATCCTTGCACTTTGCGAGGCTGAGGCAGGTGGATCACCTGAGGTCAGGAGTTTGAGATCAGCCTGGCAGCATGATGAAACCCTGTAATCCCAGCTACTCAGGAGGCTGAGGCAGGAGAAGCGTTTGAACCTGGGAGGCGGAGGTTGCAGTGAGCTGAGATCATGCCACTGCACTCCAGCCTGGGCGATGAGCAAGATTCTGTCTCAAAAAAAAATAAGACATGGCCAGGCACAGTAACTCATGCCTCAACTCCCAGCATTTTGGGAAGCCGAGGCAGGAGGATTGCTTGAACCCAGGAGTTTAAAACCAGCCTGGACAATAAACAGTGAGACCCCCATCTCTGAAAGGAAAAAAAAAAAAAGAAAGACAGACATAGTATTGGCAAGAATGTGGAGAAATTAGAACCCTCATACACTTGTTGGTGAGAATGTAAAATAGTCCAGCTAGTGCAGCAACTTTGGAAGATAGCCTGGCAGTTCCTCAAAAGCTTAGAGTTACCTATGACCTAGCAAATTGTACTTCTAGGCATGTACCCAAGAGAAATGAAAACGTCCACACAAAAATGTGTACATGAACTTCATTGATAGTAGCCAAAAAGTGGGAAAAAGCCTAAATGTTCATTGACTGATTAATGAAAACAACAAAATGTGCTGTAACCACAAGATGGGGAAGTATATGTTTAACCTTGTAACAAACCGCCAAAACTTGCAAAGTGAATCTCATTTTGCATTCTGGCCAGCAATATATCAGTGTTTCCATTGCACTACTTTTTTTTTTTTTTTTTGAGACGAAGTCTTGCTCTGTCGCCCAGGCTGGAGTGCAGTGGCCGGATCTCAGCTCACTGCAAGCTCCGCCTCCCAGGTTCACGCCATTCTCCTGCCTCAGCCTCCCGAGCAGCTGGGACCACAAGCGCCCGCCACCTCGCCCGGCTAGTTTTTTGTATTTTTTTTTAGTAGAGACGGGGTTTCACCGTGTTAGGATGGTCTGTATCTCCTGACCTCGTGATCCGCCCGTCTCGGCCTCCCAAAGTGCTGAGATTACAGGCTTGAGCCACCGCGCCCGGCCTGCACTACTTCTTAGCACTTGATATTGTCAGGATTTTGGTCTGTTTTAACGTAGCCATTCTAATAGGTGTCTCGTGCTATTTCATTTTAGTTTTCACTTGCATTTTCCTAATAACCAATGATGTGGAGCACCTTTTCATATGCTTATTTGCCATCGTGTATCTTCTTAGGTGAAAGGTCTGCTCAAGTCTTTTGTTCATATTTTGGAAGATTGGCTCTTACTGAGCATTAGTTACATATTCTGGATATAAGTGCATTATCAGATGTGTTTTGCAATTATTTTTTTCTCAGTCTGTGGCTTTTTTTATTTTCTTAACAGTGTCTTTTGAAAAGCAGATGTAATTAATTTTGGTACGTCCAGTTTTTCAATTTTTTTCTTTTTGGGAATCTTAGTTTTATACTAAAATGTTTGCCTAACCCAAGGTCACAGATTTTTCTTAGGTTTTCTTCTCAATATTTAGTAGGTTTTACATGTAAGCTATCATTCATTCTCAGTTAACTTTGGTATATGAGTTGAGGTTTTGTTTTTTTTTTTTCTTTTTTGAGACTGGGTCTCGCTCTTTTGCCCAGGCTGGAGAGCAGTGACACGATCTTGGCTCACTGCAACTCCACCTCCTCGGTTCAAGTGATTCCTGTGCCTCCTGAGTAGCTGAGACTACAAGTGTGCGCCACCACACCTGGCTAATTTTTGTGTTTTTAGTAGAGATGGGGTTTTGCCATGTTGGCCAGGATGGTCTGAACTCCTGACCTTAAGTGATCCACCTGCCTTGGCCTCCCAAAATGCTGGGATTACAGGCATGAGTCACAGCGCCCAGCCATGAAGTTCATATTTTTACATATGGATATGCCAGCCCCATTTGTTTAAAAAACTATCCCCATTGAACTACTTTTGTGCAGTTATAAAAAACCAACTATATATATGGGGTCTCTATTCTCTTCCACTGATAAATGGGATCTATCCACTACCACACTGTCTTAATTACTCTAGTTTTATCTGTCTTGAAATTAGGTGGGAGTTCTCCAACTTTGTTCTTTTTTCAAAAATATTTTGGCTGTTCTGGTTGCCCCTTTCCATATAAGTTTTATCATCAGCTTGTTGATTTCTATAAAAATTCCTGCTGGGATTTTGACTGCAGTTGTGTTAAATCTATAGATCAATGTGGAGAGAACTGACATCTTAATAATATAGAATCTTCAAATCCATGAAACATGGTATGTCTTCTTTTTGTAGGTTGATTTTTTTCATCTTCTTTTTGTAGGTTCTTTGATTTTTTTCATCAGTTTTTTACTTTTCAGCACAGATCTTACATATTTTTGTTAGATTTCATGTTTTCTGAAATCTGTAAGTGGTGATTTAAAAATTTCAGTTTCTAAACATTCATTGCTACTACACAGAAGTAGTCAACTTTTGCATACTGATTTTGCTAAATTCACTTATTCTAGTACTTTTTAGATTCTTTGGTTTTTCTATATAGGGATTCATATCATCAAATAGATATTGTCTTATTTATTTATTTTCAATCTGTGGGCCTTTTTCCCACCTGCCTTATTGCACAGTGAGCTACAGTGTTGAGTAAGAATGTCTTGCTCCCAGTCTTAAAGGAAAGCATTCTTCACCATTTGTATGTTAGCTCAGGCTTTTTTTGCAAATGGTCTTCATCAGGTTTAGTCTTAGTTCTCTGAAGACTTTATTTTTTTGTTTATTGAATCATATGTGGCTGTTGAATTTTACCAGATACTTTTTTCTGCACCTTTTGGGTAAAAAAATTTTTGAGATAAAATTGACGTAACCATAATATTCACCCTCTTAAATAAGCATATAGTGGCCGCACACAGTGGCTCACGCCTGTAATCCCAGCACTTTGGGAGGCCAAAGAGGGTGGATCACCTGAGGTCAGGAGTTGGAGACTAGCCTGACCAATATAGTGAAACCCCATCAAATACAAAATTAGCCAGGCATGGTGGCGTGCGCCTGTAGTCCCAGCTACTTAGGCGACTGAGACGTGAGAATTGCTTGAACCCGGGAGGCAGAGGTTGCAGTGAGCTGAGATCACACCATTGCACTCCAGCCTGGGCGACAGAGTGAGATTCCATCTCAAAAAACAAACAAACATACAATTTAGCAGTTTTTCCTATATCCACAGTCATTTTCTGCAACTTTTGAGATAATCATTTGGCTTTTCTTATTTATACGCTGATACAGTGAACTACATTGATTTTTTTAAAACACTGGATCAACCTTTTATTCCTGGGATAAACCCTACTTGGTCATGATGTATTCTTTTTATAATATTAGGATCAGATTTCATATGCGAGTATGATAAATGACAGTTTTATAAAATCCCTGTGACCTTATAATAAACATTACCCTAAATATACAATTGTTTTATTGCTTTTGAATAGAAACTAAGAGTGTCTTAAATGCGCTCATAAAATTTGCCATTTAGAAGGAAATTTTTAATTAAAAAAATACCTTATAGCTTTCAACTCATAAAATCACATGGATTAAAAAAAAAAGCTCACCTTTGGTCTACAGATAATGACAAAATGTGCATTCAAGAAGCCCTTACAAGAAAAGCCTTAAGTAATTTACACGATGAAAATAACCAATAGTAAGGGATTTTTAGCTGATGGCCTTCCCTCTGCTTTGGGTGGCCACACCAGAATTCCTATAGAAAATGCTTAAGAGATACAATATGATCAAAGTCAGTCTGGAGGTCCTGCTGTGAAGCTTCATTTACATAACTGGTATTCATTTTCTTAACTATTTGTGTTACAGAACAATAAAAATAGATAACTTTCCTAAAAGTATTTTTATTCACATTTTACATAAGATTGAAAAAATGTCAGTTGTCCACTACCAGAAAATGGGGAACTAAGGAGTATGTCCTTCCCACCTCCCCAATCACTGTTTGCTTTTGTACCTGTAACATTAAGATTCAGTTTCCCAGACCCCAGAGATAAGACCTACAGGATGTGTTTAGTGCTTCAGAAAAAAGGAAACTAAGAAAGATAGCTATCATAAGAATATCTCACATTAAAAGACAGAGTAGACTGATTTCCTGGGTACTTTTGTTTTTGTTTTTGAGACAAGGTCTCACTCTGATTGCTAGGCTAGAGTACAGTGGTGTAATTTTGACTCACTACAGCCTCAACCTCCCCAGGCTCAGGTGATCCTCCCACCTCAGCCTCCCAATTAGCAGGGACTGCAGGCATATGCCACCACACCCAGTTAATTTTTTTGTAGTTTTAGCAGAGACAGAGTTTCACCATGTTGCCCGGGCTGGTCTAGAACTCCTGGACTCAAGTGATTCACCCGCATTGGCCTCCCAAAGTGCTGGGATTACAGGCGTGAGCCACCATGCCCAGCTGAATTTCTGTTGTTAAACAATGGGTAAGAAAGAGAAGACATATTCTCATTTCAAAGCAATTTATGTTAGTAATAACTGAGCAAAATGGTAGAATTTTTTAGTTGTGTTTTCAGAAGTAATGTCAAATTTACTAGAGATAATTTAAAAGGTTTCTTGCATATTAAATGGTTAAAGTGGTGTTATTAAACTAAAGAAAAAATGCAAAACCTTTTTTTTTTACAGAATAGTATAAATGTTTATTTTCTGTATGATTTACTTTGCTGTCCTGTTTTTACAATATAGAAAAGTGTATTCTTTGAATAGCTCTAGTAAATATAAATTTAATCTTTCTACTTTGGGATGTAAATAGAGCTAAAAAATTATATACCCAACCCTCCCCAAATAATCTTTTAAAATCACTGAATTAATGTGGCTGTTCATCTTGTTCAGCAATTTGATGCAAATGCCTGAATACAAAAAGTTGTTAAGTACTACACAGGAAGGAAAAGGCTTAATATTTTAGATAGATTTTTGAAAATCAGAAAAACTAGTAGCATTTCATTGCACCTTGAAATTTTTTTACAAGCAAAACATTCGTAAGCAATGCCATCATACATAATCTACAATTGTAATCAAAATTTCACGAACATTTTCTGCACACTGTATATAAATACACATCACAAAGGTGCAATTAGAATTAACACAGAGTATGTACAAAATGAACAAAGTTTTAAGTTTAGACCAAAAACTTATTGCAGTCTTTTGAAAAATAACTTGATTATTATTTTACCCTTACACTAATTTACATTTATACAAATTTTAATTAAACATACTAGATTGAGGTGCTAAGAATGTTTGCACTATCTACATTTAAAGTTACTGCACTATGATTTTATAAATCCAAATTTAAAAGGAAGATACTTTAGTGAATAACGGAATCCTCTTTTAGATTACTTAATTTCTATTGCCTATATCTTGTGTGTTCATATGAACATATATACACACTTAATACATACAACTATAGAGTCCTTGTAGGAAATGCAATAATCATATACTAATTACTGACAATTAAGGTACCTAACAAAATGCCTGAATTCCAACATGGTTTTTTCTGTCATAAAATCAAGAGTCCTGTCACAACAGGCTCTTAAATTCATAGTTTTTGAATTACTGAAAATGATTTAGGTTATCTTAGTAATTATAGGAAAACAGACCTTCCAAATCACTGGCTGAAAATAATGTCATATTAAACTTCCCTTATAAAAAGAAATCCCACTGCAATTTTGAAAATATTGTTAGCAGGCCCATTTCTGTAAATCAAGTTAAGAGTTGTGAATTCATCTGAAACCTCTTAGTTCCAAAATCTATAAAAAGGGCTGGGCATGGTGGCTCACGCCTGTAATCCCAGCACTTTGGGAGGCCGAGGCGGGCGGATCGCGAGGTCAGGAGATTGAGACCATCCTGGCTAACACGGTGAAACCCCGTCTCTACTAAAAATACAAAAAATTAGCCGGGCATGGTGGTGGGCGCCTGTAGTCCCAGCTACTCGGGAGGCTGAGGCAGAAGAATCGCTTGAACCCGGGAGGCAGAGGTTGCAGTGAGCTGAGATCGCACCATTGCACTCCAGCCTGGGCTACACAGTGAGACTCTGTCTCAAAAAAAAAAAAAAAAAAAAAAGTCTATAAAAATGACTGATTGTATAGATGAAAACTTCTCTAAATTCATCTTTTGTAGCTTCCTTAGTCTTTGTTTCTCCACCCATGCCAAATTTTATACTTGATTACTATGTTAGGTTCTATATTATCACTACATAATATGTTTACTTCTATTTATATATCCACCTATCATTTTAGTAGGACCCAGTAATCACTTTGACAATTTATTTCTTCAAATACATACCAACTCTTTGAAAGAAAAGGGAGACAGCCCAGAGCATCTGTTAGCCATTCCTTATGACAGAAACACATTGCCCATCCTCTGAGAATTATTTACTGTCCTTTAATATTTTATATGTTTTTTTTTTAAATAACTTTAAAATTTATTTAAAGTGTGCCTGGGGATTATTTCCCCTTCTGACATCCCAAAGTGACAACAGGATATTATTCCAGAATCTGCCCAAAAAGGCTGATTTTTCTTTAAAAGATAGTCCTATTCTAAATACAAAATGTCATCTGAATGTGTTTCATAAGAACTTGTTGATGTAACATTCTGTCTGCATATATTCTAGATCAAGTCCTAAAGAATGGGTACTAACCATTGCTGCTTTGGCTTTTCTACTAACAAAGTCATACAACACCATACATTATAAATTATATGAATTTATAAACATTTTTTGTTAAAGGTATCAGAAAGAGAACATCTAATTTTTAAGAAACCCAAGCAAATTAAAAAATCTATATAATAAAGAAAAATTCAATTTAGAAGGGGCATAAGCAGATTTAACTAAGATTTAAAATGTACTAATTTCCTCATTTAAAATTTCTTCCTCTTCAGTATTATAATTTCAGGTCTTTTAAAACAAGGACTGAATTAAAATACAGTAATTGTTTTTCTTGCAGAAAATCAAGTGTCCCTGCACCTTAAATTTTCTGTACAGTTCCATTTATCAGTCTTTTGTG
This sequence comes from Piliocolobus tephrosceles, assembly GCF_002776525.5. Taxonomy (NCBI): domain Eukaryota; kingdom Metazoa; phylum Chordata; class Mammalia; order Primates; family Cercopithecidae; genus Piliocolobus; species Piliocolobus tephrosceles. Next base: position 106,417,501 of record NC_045436.1, on the reverse strand, counting down.
CAAGAGTTAGCAATTCATGGCACAAGGGTCACTTTTTGCCTTTCCTGCAGAGTTGATGACACTCATCAAACATCGTCCGAATTCCTCAAGTATCATCCGTTCCGCTGCTGCCTTTGATTTTCCCTTCTTGTCTGCCTGCTCTGCCTGGGCAAGGAGGCAATTACATGTGGCTTCAGCTACTTCCTTAGTTACAAATGTAAATGGCAATCTGAAATGATTTTTGAAAGAGAAAGATGATGGTGGTGTTAAATAATAGCAAAAGTGGATACATTCTTTCATCTGGAAATCTCTACTGACACTTTCACAATTAACCAGCAGGATGAGCATCACAATTGACACAGTGAGCACAAGTACATCCTAAAAAGGGCTTTAAAAAGTTAGATTTGGTTTTATTATTCACATACTGTAAGAGTATTGTTCAGAAAATTTAACATATAAAACACGTGACTTACTACCTAGGCAAAGTTATGTAGTTAACTAAAAGATAATAGTCTACATGAAGACTAGAATTTAACTAAAATCCTCCCAAATCATGAATGTACGCTCCAAAAGTTCAATTTTTATTTACTGCTGTTGCTCCAGTGCCTAGAATAGTGCATGACATAGAGACACTACATGAATAGTTGCTAAATGAATAATATTGGGAATTGATAGCACTATCTCTTGGGCAAAATGAAAAATAAAGCACTTTACCATAGTCACTGATACTGTTTGTAGAAAACATTCCAAAATTCTGCATTCTTCTATCACAACAAAGCAAAATGGGGAAACCAAATGTTGTTCTACACAGAGTTGCATTCATACAGACCTGAGCTATTGAGTATTAAATTGGAGCAACCCATCGTGAGGTTTGCTGTATTTGCAGCCAAGTCAAGTCTTAAAGCCTGTGACAGATTAAGTCAAGCAACATAATCTAACGACGAACTCAACAACCTGTGAGTAAGCGGTCACTAACAAGTATACTAAACAATGAAGTCTGAAATTAAAGCTCGCTATGTCAAGAAAGGGTAATTGAGAATTCAGGCTGCCATGCAGCTGTATAGGAATCTTTAACATACAAACCAGCATTTTAAACTAGAAAATATTAATTTAAGGTTTTGGTCACTTGAAACAAGCTTGTTAACATGCTAGCATAACTTTTTTTATACAAGTTTTTAATACATAGTTTTGATTATAATGTATAATTTTATAATTTTGTTTTCATATTGTAAACATCTTCCCAATTTTAAAAAATTATAAATATTTTACTGTGGCAGTATCTTTAATATCTATGTGGAGATTATATTCAGTACTCTAAAGACCAGAATCCCAGGTTATAAGCCTCATTAAGGTGTCTGACCATTTCCACTTTATTCAGTCAAAAACCATTTGCTGCTTATATTCCAGTCATAAGAGTTCTTTAGAATTAATATCTTAAGGCCAGGTGCGGTGGCTCACGCCTATAATCCCAGCACTTTGGGAAGCTGAGATGGGCAGATCTCCTGAGGTCAGGTATTCGAGACCAGGCTGGCCAACATAGACCTCATCTCTACTAAAAATACATAAAATTAGTTGGGCGTGGTGGTGTATGCCTGTAATCCCAGCTACTTAGGAGGCTGAGGCAGGAGAATTGCTTAAACTCAGGAGGCGGAGACTGAACTGAGCCGAGATCATGACACTGCACACCAGCCTGAGCAACAGAGTGAGACTATCTCTCAAAAAGAGAAAAAAACAAAACAAAAAACTAGTATCTTAAATATTTGTATAAAAAAGCCTTATTTTTATAAGCACTGGATCTCCTTTTCAACTTAGGCATTTTATTTTTGAGATGGAGTTTTGTTCTCGTTGCCTAGTCTGGAGTGCAATTGTGCGATCTCGGCTTACTGCAACCTCTGCCTCCCGAGCTCAAGCGATTCTCCTGTGCCAGCCTCCCGAGTAGCTGGGATTACAAGCGTGCACCACACACTCACCTAACTTTTTATATTTTTAGTAGAGATGGGGTTTCAGCATGTTGGCCAGGCTGGTCTCAAACCCTTGACCTCAGGTGATCTGCCCACCACGGCCTCCCAAAGTGCTAGGATTATAGGCGTGAGTCACTGTGCCTGGCCTACTTAGGCATTTTAAATCATATGCCATTTGCAAGGTGCATTCCATTTAATAATTCCTCGAATTAACCTCTAACAAACTTTCTAATACCAGTCCAGTCCAAATCACAAACTATGTTTTATCAGGTCTTGACAGACACTGGAGATATTACAGACATGCCTTATTTCTCACAGCCACCTGGTATAGGCTATTTTAAGGAAAGAAAACTGAGGCTCAAAGAAATTCACAAACTACTAAGCAGCACAGATAGTATAAACTCAAGTCTACCTGACTTTAGAGGTCAAGCTTTTCTACTCCAGAACTCAGCAGATAAGAGATAACAATAAGGAGCTGCACTATTACAGTGTGATGGGTGGCCCAATAGGATGGGAAAAGTGCTCCAAGAAATGGAAGAGGCAAGAGAAGGTAAGAAAATGCAAAAACATAAATAATTACATGTTCAGCAAGACATATGAAACATCTGGTTTTCAGATTTCTTTGGGGTTCCTCAAATTACATAATTACCTCATCTTAGTAGACAGAAATTAAGCACAGTGGACTAAATCAGTAATCTGTGCATTTTCGAACTGCACAATAATCTGACAGTGGCTTCTGTTACCTTTAAATTCCTTTACAAGTAGCTAAAGATGGAAAGAAAATGCAAAAATCAGGTTTGCAACAACCAAAAGTATAAACTCAACTTTGCCCCCTGAAAAGAAACTTTATCAAAAGCGAGTATTTGGGAAATACTATAAAAAGATTAAAATACTGACTTACTTTCCGCCTCCACTACTTAAAGCTGGTGTTGGCCTAGTAAGCAAGTCTGAAATTTGAGAGGATAACTTCGTCTTGGCTGCTGTTTGTTGCTGTACCCTTACTTCAGCTGCATCTGCCAAATGCATCAATGTCTTCCTTTCCGGGCTTTCTTCAAAATTCTTACAGCCAATACATTTGCATATTGAGGAACACATTATTTTTGCCTAAAAGATTTACCAAAGAAAAGTTTCCAAATCAAAACCAAAATACATTACTGTAAGTAGATGCTATGATCAAATCAACAGCTAATAGCATTACCTGGTCAACTGATAATAAGATTAGATGGAAGCATCTCTGGCTGACAAACAGTAACTACACATGTGGCTAGCTAGGTTAGGTATTCTTAAGTCTGACAGTGGCTGTATAACATTTGTGGCTGTGTCCTTCCATGTCAGTTTTCCCCCACTTACGGATATAGCTTTTCCTCAGATATAAATAACACGTTTTTCATAAATATGAATGATACATTAAAATATCAAAAATAGGGGTCATCCAGAATCCAGCCACCTCAATCAAATCATCACTAACATGTAGATGACCTCCCATTTATGCATATGTATATAATTTCATATTAAAGGGATTTCATAGATGCTATTTTTATTATTCTATTATGCTATTTTAATCTGAAGAGGGAGTTTGGGAGGGACTTCAGATTCCCCAAACCCTTCAATAACCCATATGAAACTAGGGTGTGTTTTACATTTTATATAAATATATATTTTCATGTAAAAATGTCATATATAAAACCATAGACCTTATGTATATATACAAATACAGAACTTTCACTTTTTAGTTTTTCAAAATCATATACCTGCTTTTCTGCATCTTGCTTTTCTTATACTACAACTCATGGAATCCCTCCAAAGTCATCTGGCATAGCTTGAATTCATTCTATTTAACGGCTAAGTGTAAATCCCTGGTATGATGTGTCTATTTTTTTGGCCTTTCATTTTCCCTATTGATGGGTGTTTATTTTTGTTTCCAGTTCTTGGGTACCACAAATGATGCATAAAGAGATTTTTTTTGGTATACATTATGCCTTTTTATTTCTCTGAGTTAGATTTCCAGAATTGGGCTTACTGGATAACAGGTTGTGTATCTTAATTTTTTTTTTTTTTTTTTTTTTTGAGATGGAGTCTCGCTCAGTCGCCCAGGCTGGAGTGCAGTGGTGCGATCTCAGCTCACTGCAAGCTCCACCTCCTGGGTTCACACCATTCTCCTGCCTCAGCCTCCCAAGTAGCTGAGACTACAGGCGCCCACCGCCACGCCCAGCTAATTTTTTGCATTTTTAGTAGAGAGGGGTTTCGCCGTGTTAGCCAGGATGGTCTCGATCTCCTGACCTAGTGATCCGCCTGCCTTGGCCTCCCAAAGTGCTGGGATTACAGGCGTGAGCCACCGCGCCCAGTCAGATTGCTTTTTCAAACGGCTGTAATACCTCACATCTCATCAGCGATGTGTAAAGGAAGGATTTCCCACATTCCCTCCAACAATGGATATTATAACTCCTTTTAACATTTTATGACAGGCATGGTGGCTCACGCCTGTAATCCCAGCCCTCTGGGAGGCCGAGGTGGGAGGATCACCTGAGGTAGGCAGTTCAAGACCAGCATGACCAACATGGAGAAATCCCGTCTCTACTAAAGAAAAAAAAAATTAGCCAGTGGCACATGCCTGTAATCTCAGCTACTCAGGAGGCTGAGGGAGGAGAACTGCTTGAACCCTGGAGGTGTGGAGGTTGTGGTGAGCCGAGATCACGCCACTGCACTCCAGCCTGGGCAACAAGAATGAAACTCCGTCTCAAAAAAAAAAAAAAATTTATCATCTGATGGTGGGGGTGATAAAGTGAGATTTCACTGTTCTTTAAATTTCCCTGATTTCTAATGAATTTGAGTATGTTTTTGTTAGCTGCATTTTCTTCAATGAACCCATGTCTATATAAATAAATAAAACTGTCCTTTCTCTCTATACCACCTAGTAAGATAAACGGACTGCATTATAAACACATTTACTCTGCTCCTTTCTTATAAGACACCAATAAATTCCATTTACCAAAGGAATAAATGGATATAAGTTTGTGTTAACTGGGTTACTGTGAGCCTGACTGGTAATCTAACTAAAGCAATACTTAATAAGCATCTAGTGATGAAGAGAGAAAATTCCTGACCTCAGAGTGGGGAAAACATACTAATAATGGTAATTTAGATTATATATATATAATATATATATTATAAAAAATATATATTATATATATTATAAAATATATATAATATATATTATAAAAAATATATATATTTTAATTCTCTTTATATTTTAAGAACCATAAGAAAGACATTAATAGTGTCTAACTGGAGCTCAGGATGGAGAAATTACAATGACACTTAGCTTGGCTAACTTAACTTCCCCTGTACAAAGAAAAAAAAAAAAAAAAAAAGACATGGACGGGAGGAAAAAGGTCACAAGAAAAGACACAACCATGAAATAAGGTGGGTAGCCATTCATCTAATCAGCAAGCCTGTAGGCACTGAAAGGAAACATGAATGTGTTGTCCAGATGCAAACCAACAGGATTAAAAAGCCAATTCAGCTGAAGAAAAAGGTGTCAAAAGAACAATTCAACACAAAATGTCAGATAAGCCCACAGCTAATTTACAGCCAATTAGCTGCTGCTATTCATAGTTTAGTATATTCTAAGTTTCTCCATTTTTTGGTACATAACTTTTGGAATGATAAATTTGTTACTAGACGGTGTATCTGTCCTGACAAAACTTCATTAGAATAGGTAGGGCAGGGTTCTCTCTTCTAACACTTTTCAACTAGTCCAGTACCTTTTCTACTTCTATTAATTCACAGATTTGTTAACCAGTTTAATTAAATGGTTAGTTCATATATGTCTGAATTTCATATGCCCAGCATGTATTGATTATTCAATGCCATATACATGAAAGGGTCGCTTTGCCCTTCTGATCCAACTTTACATAAATTTCCATGTTCTCAAAAGAAGTGTTGGCCAGGTGCAGTAATCCCAGCACTTTGGGAGGCCGAGGCGGCCGGATTACAAGGTCAGGAGATCAAGACCATCCTGGCTAACACGGTGAAGCCCCGTTTCTACTAAAAAATACAAATCATTAGCCAGGCGTGGTGGCGGGTGCCTGTAGTCCCAGCTACTCGGGAGGCTGAGGCAGGAGAATGGTGTGAACCCGGGAGGCAGAGCTTGCAGTGAACCGAGATCACACCACTGCACTCCAGCCTTGGCAACAGAGTGAGACACCAGCTCAAAAAAAAGAAAAGTGTTAATTTTTACATATTCATGATAACTTTTGAACGCAAGCTAGCTATTTCATCTGGTATTCAAAAGAAGAAAGACTAAAAAAGATTCCAACACTGGATGAAACTGGCTTGTTGGATTTGGAGATGTTCCTTAAGACAGTTTAAAAAATCAAGTTGTGACGGTGGCTCACGCCTGTAATCCCAACACTTTGGGAGGCTGATGGGTGGGTGGATCACTTGAGTTCGAGACCAACCTGGCCAACGTGGTGAAACCTTGTCTCTACTAAAAAAAAAAAAAAAAAAAAATACAAAACTTACCTGGGCATGGTGGCAGGTGCCAGTAATCCCAGCTACTTGGGAAGCTGAGGCAGGAGAATCACTTGAACCCAGGAGGCGGAGATTACAGTGAGCCAAAATCGCACCACTGTACTCCGGCCTGGGCGACAGGGCGAGACTCCGTCTCAAAAAAAACAACAACAACAACAACAAAAAACTTGTCTCTTTATGCAATTTTCATTCAGATCATCTGCAGAACTCACAAGATGTTACTCTCCTATTCTACTTTACTTCCTGAGAGTAGTATTTGACTTTGTAAAGAAGTAGATTAGGAAAGAATTCATTACACAGCAAATGCAATACACAAAATCTTTCATGTGACACATGCTGTATAGGAGAGGGCACTGAACTGGAGGACATGCTCCTGTGGCAGGGCAAACCTTCAGCAAGTGCAAAGCTAGGCTTTCTGCCAATAAATAAATAAACTAATTTATTCTCTCTTGAGAATAAGAAAGAATGAAAATATATGACAGTATGAGAAGAGCCAAGAACAGGAATAACGCAACCACCCAAAACACTGTCAGTAAAGTTTCAGGCATACCCAGAAACCAATTATGGTAATCTAGGGTTAATCTCAATCACTAGATTGTTACACATAAGCTTCTAAAATAAAACTGTATAGAACTGTGTCTAAAGCAAGAAGGGGAAGATTTACATGCCTTTTGTCAGAGCAGAGTTTCAACTACATCTTCCAGAGAAGATGCCTGACCCAGAAGTAAAAATAACCAGCTCACTGGAACAACAAAACAGTGAAAATGGAGACAATCGCCTGCCGTGACCAGTAACCTCATCCGGCAATATGCCAGATCCCCCTTTCCTATTTTTATGCTCACAAAGCAAACTTCATAACATACTTTGGTTTTCCACAGAGCAGTGTGCTTTTCGAGTGGGCATAACCAGCATTTTGGTCAAGATAATCCTTTAATTTCCAGACTGTACCCTGGAATGCAGGCTATTTTGTATCTATGTGTCTGTCTATCTATCTATCTATCTATCTATCTATCTATCTATCTATCTATCT